>NW_028277058.1:28320681-28623712 GCF_059951505.1 Python bivittatus | reverse complement strand
CACTCTCTGGAACTTCATTCCCCTGGAGTTCACCATGACCCTGCTGACTTTTTGCAAGGCCTTAAAGGCCTGGTTTTGCCATTGAGCCTGGAACCTGATAGTATGGATGAGTCCATTTCTTGGCTATGTTGACTGAGGATGACTGTTAGTGTTATTGGTCAGCTGCTATTTTCATGTTATTTATAATTTTGCTTATTGTTTTTATTCTGTTTTTAATTGTTACCATCCCCAGAGATGGGTGGCCAAATATATTTAATTAATAAATGAATAAATTATTTTGAAGATGCAAGTGGGATCTTAATACTGAGCAATAACTAGCAGAAAATGTTATCAATTTACCTTAGATGCATTTTTACTTTTAAAGTATAAAGTATTCTGGAAAATAACTGGATAATGTGACAACTGTAAACTTAAGTTGGACTTAGGAAATGGAAAGGTCTGAGATCTTTATGCATATAAGCAGCCTCCTGATCTACAGTTTGTCCTTTAAAAAATCTATCACCAGACTGATCTTTGAAACACACTGGTTAACTCCATTTAATTAAGTGGAAGAAAATTCCAATATCAAAATTCCCAGTGCAGCCTCACAAACAACAGTAGTTTCTTGATCGTCTTCTACTGAATTTGGCATTATAATTTGTCAGGCACAATGTATTTTTATCATAGGTAAATATAGTTGTATCTGTATACACATTCTTTCTAGCTCCTTCAGGCCTTCTGTAATACCTTCAGCAGCAAAGAAGGACAAGTACAGCTTATCCTTTTCCTCATCCACCACGTTTAGAAAAAGATAAGTCAGTTACTTCCTATCCCTGGTAATGGCACCGGGGAAGGTGAGGTTATCTTGACGATCCCGCTCCTTTTCTTCATATGGAGACATTATGCATTTTTCAAGGATCTGAAGAAGACATTTGTTTTGGGCCTTAGTTTACACCTAGGCCATAATTAACTAAGGCCAACTCCTAAGTTACATGGCGATCTTGTAAAAATGTTGGAGAACCTAAAATAGGTGTCTGACCCTCATTTCTTAATTGAAACGTTCTTAGATAGCCAAGTGTAGCTGAATGACAGGCCACATTCCCTTTTCACACTCGTGTATACATACACCAAACAAACAATAAAAAATGGGACGCTGTCTTCATTATTTCATTGACAGACATTAACAAAAAGCCCCAGCTGTCAGAGAAAATTAAAAGAGCCTTAAATATTTGTTTAAAAGAATAAACAAGGAGGATGATAAAGGTAGTCTTTGCTAAAAGTTCTTGCAGCTGTGTTTATGGAGCTTAGAAGTCCAGAAAAACATCGCAAACAATTACCATCCTCAATTCTACTGTGTGTCAAACTCTACATTCTAGCACTCCCCACCACCACCACCACCAAATTCTGGAAATCTTGCAGCTGGCCTATATATTTTTAAATCCCAAACTAAATTAACAACTTGATATATTTGCATAAAATTCTAAATACACACTTGAATAAAGTAGCACCACACATGTTGAGAAACTGAAAGCAAACCTACATGATTGTTGTGGCTTTTTATTTTAATTGTGAACTTCAGGATTTAAACCTCCCACACAAATAATGCAAGTGCTGATAGAATTCAATGTCTCTCTGCCGGTGACTCAACAGCAGGCTTGGAACACTGAATTGCTTCTTAATAATCAGGTACACACATGCGGGTCACACCAGCCTGCCACTTTCCCTGGTTACTTTGCTTCTTACAGAAAGCTACAAGCAAAGGATTGAAAATGTATGAACAATATACTCCAAAAGAAAGATTCTTAAATGTTAAATATTTAAGAACAGATAGGCCAGGCAGAAGAAATTGATATTAGACAAAGAATATTTAAAACACTGTCAGATTTCTTTTTTCCTCCTTAATGTTACTCACACTGAAGCTTCTCCAAAATTCCTGCACTTCAACAAAGAAGCTCTACTCTGATATGTGGGTACAAAGTATATATCTCCTTGATCTCTCCGCGGCTTTTGATACTGTCGATCATGGTATCCTTTTGGGACGGCTCAGGGAATTGGGGGTGGGCGGCACAGTTTTGTGCTGGTTCTCCTCCTTTCTCCAGGGCCGTTCCCAAACAGTGGTGATAGGGAGCAAGAGATCCCAGCCTCGGCCCTCCTTTGTGGGGTGCCACAGGGTTCGGTTCTCTCTCCGCTCCTTTTCAACATTCTACATCAAACGGCTGGGTGAGATCATCCTCCATCATGGGATGAGGTATCATCAGTATGCTGATGATACTCAATTATACATCTCCATCCCAGGTGAAGTAAGTGATGCCGTGACCACCCTTTTGCGGTGCCTGGAGGCTGTAAGGGTCCGGATGGGGAACAACAGGCTTCAGCTGAACCCGGGTAAAACGAAGTGGCTGTGGGTTAATGGCTCCTCTGTATCCAGGACTTTTTCATCTTTGGTGCTGGATGGGGTAGCACTGCCCCAAAGAGACCCAGTGCATAATCTGGGGATTCTCCTGGACTCACGGCTCCTGCTCGAAGAACTTTGGGTTGTGCACCAGTTATGTGCTTTCCTGGATCGGGATGCCCTTCAAACGGTCACTCATGCCCTTGTTATCTCCCATATAGACTACTGCAATGTGCTCTACGTGGGGCAACCCTTGAAGAGTATCCAGAAGCTACAGCTGGTCCAGAATGCAGCTACGTGGGCTATTTTTGGAGCCCCAAGAAGGACCCACGAAACACTGTTGCTCCACAAGCTGCATTGGGTACCAGTCTGCTTCTGGGTTCAATTCAAGGTGTTGGTTATCACTTTTAAAGCCCTACATGGCATGGAACCAGGTTACCTAAGGGACCACCTCTTCCCCATGACTTCAACCTATCCTACCCGATCACACAGAGAGGGTATGCTTCAGACCCCCTCGGTAAAAGAGCTCCGATTAGTGGGCTCCAGAAGGCGGGCCTTCTCGACTGTGGCCCCCACCCTTTGGAACATCTTGCCCCCAGAATTGAGATTGGCCCCCTCACTCCTGGCCTTCTGGAGGGACTTGAAGACCTGGTTGTGTCACATGGCCTGGGGGGAGGATGGGACACATTGAGTGTGGGGACGGCTAGTCCCTTAGAAGCCTTTCGTCTCCAGCCCAGGAAACCATCTCCCTCTTGGATTTTTTTATTGGTAATGTCTTGTACAGTTTTTGTACAGTTTTTATATTTTTTCCAATTTTATATATATTTATTATTTTAATGGACTGTGTGACCCTCCCAGAGTCCCCCATTAGGGGGAGATGGACAGAGATTAAATAAATAAATAAATTAAATAAATAAATAAATAAATATAGAGCTACATGAAGAACTGCCTCCATTTCTATCAGCCCTCCCACTCCAACAAATGCCTTCTTGTTTGTTTATTGCTAAGAGTTGCCAGTTAGTTGACAATAATCTGTTCTGCGATGGTCTCAGCAAAGTTCAGTCCAGCCTTAGGAAAACTATAAAGATATTTATTTTCTGTAAATTAAGCAGGATTGGTCCTGATTAGAGGACTTTTATGGGGGACCTCTGCAGAATACTACGACATACTGAGAATTTGGAAAAAAGAAAAAAAAAAAACATTCTGGAAGAAGGCAATGGAAAACCACTTCCACAAACTTGCTAAGAAAATTCCATTGAATGTGACTGTGAAATCTGTGAAAATCAGACTCAAGAGTTTACTTATTTTCTGTACCCATCTCTTACGTTACAACTTTATGGGAGTGCAGTGGCTCCTAGCTTTTGTTACACTGAGATAGGAAGCTTATTTTATTATCACTGACTTTTATTAATTTGATAGCTATTGGTGCATTATTTTATTCTGTAAGCTACTTTGGGAGAATTTGTATGTTGAAAACAGAAAGCTCATAAATATATCTAGTTTTTAAAAGGGCAACTGGGATTCTTATATTTTTCTAAATTGTTTTTACAGAGTTGGGCAAGTTACTCATGGTTTAGTCAAATGAATTTCACTTGGATAACAAGGACTGAGTAATCTTTGACCAATGGGCCAGAAGCAGCCCTGACCACACCACCAAATTTCAATAGTGTGATTGCTAAAATTAGCCATGTGGTTTCCTGCTATTTTGAGACAGAAAACAAAATAGCACAATAATGTAACCCTAAAAGAGACTTAACACAATTAACAAGATTTTTGGAGAGACTGATAGAATTAGGAATGTTTAGCCTTGACAAGAGGGGGGAAATATGATAATACTCTTCAGATAACCTAACACAGTTCACGCAGAACAAGGTCAAAACCTGTTCATTCCACAACCCCAGACACAAAATAATGGATTTAAATTATAGGAAGGCAGAATCCAACTGAATGTTAGAAAAAACTTCCTAACAGCAAGAATAGTGTGATAGTGGAATTAATTATCTAGGGTGTTTGTGGGATCTCCTTCACTACAAGTTTTCAAGTGGAGGTTGGCCAGCTATCTTGGATGCTTTAATTTGAATTTCTTCACCAAGGAGAAGACTGGAATTAATAAATTTACCAACTTTGGTTCTAACACTGTAACAAGGAAAACCATCCATCCTTCCTCTGTAAATTGGTAAAAAGATTTTAAAAATGCAGAGCCTATCTACTTATCATTATTTTCTCATCCATTGTAGCCCTTGCCATACCAAATAATAATAATAACAGGAACAATAGCTCCTTAGCCATCCTCCAAAACATGTATTTTTATTTATATCAACAAAGTAATTCTGGATAGAACATCTCCATCTATATTGGTGTATCTGTGTGTGTGTCTGTATGTATGTTTATTTTAATTGTCCCACATAATTTTTATTTTTGTTTGTTATTATGTCTTTTTTTCCAATATTTTGTTAATGTTTTATTTGTTTGAATAAAAATTGTAAAAAATATTCCCTATCTGTGGACATTGCATTGTTTTATGAAATAATTCTCTATAGTAAAAAAAGGCCCACCAAATTTATTGTGATTTGTTCTCAGTTAAGTATATACAGGATAGCAATCTTAGTCTGGATTCAGTCTATAATATTATACTGCTTCATTCTAACCGGTTTCTTAATACTCTCCTATTAAAGGTAGGTTTTGTGGTTTATTATGGACACACCCAAAAGATAAATATATTTTGCTTATTTTAACTATTAGATTTATATCTAAGTTTAGATATAAAATTGATATGATTTTATTTTATTAGATTATATCTAATTTTCCACCCATTCTGGAATTTAAGACTGCACCATTGGACCAAAGGCTCTGGTTTTCCAGATATGAAATCCTTTTCATATAAGCTTTAAGAAGCAAGGATTAAAGAATAACTTCTGAGAAGAAGAGATTATTCCAAGGCAACTGCTTTGAGGTCATCTTGGTCACTGTCCAAAACTCCTGTTTCCATCAAAAATTAAATGCATTAGGCTACCTGATGTACCCTTATATTGGAGTCTCACTGAATAACTATCAGTTATTTCACTGGAAAGATACATAGGATTGCAAATCTCGATATGGGTAGGATACATTAGAATTTTCTGCCTCAGTTGCCAAAATGCTTTGAGCTGGTTTGACTTCCTTTTCTACACTGAGCAACAATGTCCAGCCAGTGAAACTATGGTTTCAAATGCCCATGTCATCCAAGAAAATTCACACTGGTCACTGTGCATTTGTGGTAAGGCTCTGCAAACATCTCCCTAGGTGCTAGACATGTATTGCCTGAAGAAATGGATCACCAGGGAACGAGGATGCCAGTATGGCTCTGAGGATACATCTGCGTTAATATGTAGTAAGCAATCTTGGAGACAGTAATATTCTGGTTTGTTCCTGGGATGGGAAGCAGTTGTTACTAACATTTATTGGGAGTGTGGACCATGTGCACAATTTCCATTGCGTTGTTCCTTAATGCAATGGAATTAAGTATATGTATGACTGTCAATGGAACTGACAAGCCTGACTCATAGTAAAGGAGATGTTCTCCCACCACCACCATTTCCTTTATCCAAAAGACTGTAAAGGGAGCAATTAAGCATTTGCACAACTTCTCTAAGTTGTCAGAGATTAGTTTAATACACAGGACTAAGCCAAAAACAGCACAGAGATTTTTTTTTCCACAAACCTTTTCAACCCCTTAGGTAAAGTACTTCCCTTCTCATAATTTTATGGTGTTTAATAAAATTAAACCTTTAAAATTTTATTTTAATACCTTTTTTGATGTTTGGAATACATTTTAATTATATTGTTTTAGGTTTTTTAAAAATTTTGCTCACCAGCTCTAGTGCCATTGTCTAGTAGAAAGGCAGATCAGAAATAAAATAAACAATAAAATGTAAGTTTTATATCAAAAAAAGATAAAAGCCACATGCACAAGATGCAGACATTGCTCTCTTCTTAGCACCTGAGATTCAGGTGTGATGGCACTGCCTTGGCTTAAACCTCCTTGAAAATGTACCCTGCGTCTTCTTGAATTATTGTTTTTTTAAAAACCAGCCAACTATTTGCAACATAGATAATGCTGATTTCATTGAGAGCTAGTGAAACTAATTGCCCTTACTCTGAACAAGCTTTGGTTTGATTTAAATCTTATCATAAGGTATGATGTCATGAATTCATTATGACATTATGTCATGAATTCATTTAAGAAGATAATTTGGGGTTCAGTATCAAAATTCTTTAAAATAAGAGCTCTACATTTTTCATATGTCTTACTTTGTTTACATGTTTGCAGATCTGATCTAAGTAAGACATATGAAAAATGTAGAGCTCTTATTTTAAATATCCTCTTTCCTGGAATTGTTTGGCATAGCCTGAACAGCAAATGTCTTTTTTCACTCCCTAGGTACCCCTGTAACATTTAAAATGTTCTGAATGTATTTCAAGGACTTCAATGGCTCAAGCCTACTGACTTGTATTTGGTACAGATCTCCAGGGACCAACATACAGCTTTATTTTACAAATGCCAAAATGCTGATAAATGGAATAAAACAGCTAATTGGAACTACCCATTTTTGAAAAGTAGAGCAAGGGAAATATGACACTCTGCACTGGGCATTCAACAGCATTTAAAGTGTTCACCTTTTCCAACACTGCAGTTCTGATATACTGTTGCTTAGACCCTGTATTTCTTTCCTATTGAACATAATGTGGAAATTAGTTTAACATTTAGCATTGCATTCCTTTTTTTAAAAAGAGTTTTGAATTTCAGTAAATTGACTGTATTCGAAGAATCTAATCCTTTCTGTATTTGCTAATTCTGTATTTGCTATATTGTCTAATCTTCTCATTGCACCAGTAAAGAGGCAATTTAAGTACATACATTTTATCAAGCTATCTTTTGGTGTCTGGTATGCAAATCTCTTTCCAAAAACTCATAGTAATCTTTTTTTCCCCAAGAATATTTGTTTATTTGTTTATTTATTAAATTTGTATGCCACCCATCTCCCCCAACAGGTGTCTCTGGGCAGCTCACAGTTAAAACAAAACCCACAAACAATTAAAAAAATAAATACCCATTAATTAATTAAAATTGATTAATCAATTAAAAGGTCAAGCTATAAGCAAACTCTGTACATAAAAACTAAAAACGTTCAAGATGACGGGGGGGCAGAATCAATTACCCCACAAGCCACTTCCACCAACGTCTCCTAGGCCATCTGGCATAGCCGGGATTTCAGGCTCTTCCTGAAGTCCATGAGAGTAGAGACATACCACACCTCAGGAGGTAGGTTGTTCCAAAGAGTGGGAGCCATGACAGAAAAGGCCTTCTTCCTAGATCCCATCAGTTGAAATTCCTTGACTGGTAGGGTCTGCAACCTCTTGCCTCTTCTGCCATACCAAGTGGGGTGGGCTGATATAACAGGGGCGAGGCGGCTCCTCAGATAACCTGCTCCTGTGCCATGAAGGGCTTTAAAGGTGATAACCAACACCTTGAATTGGACCCAGAAGCAAACTGGCAACCAATGCAGCTCGTGTAACAGCGGTGTTATACAGTATGTGCCCCCCAGGGCCATTTCAGAACTGTATGTGCCACCCCATTCTGCACCAGCTGTAGCTTCTGGAGGGTAGCCCCATGTGGAGCGCATTGCAGTAATCCAAACAGGGGGTGACCAGGGCATGAGTGACCGTGTGGAGATATCTCTCATATGAGCATGAGAGATTCAAAGTAATTTATAAATAGACAAATATCTGATTTTTGGAATGTAGCTTAACAAGATATTAGCTTCTTTAAATCTTAACTCCCTTCCAAGAATTTATTCACAATATTAAGAACATTCGACCAATATAGAAAAAAAGACCACATGCACAATATGCATTAATATACATTCAAAGGTTTTACATCTCCAACATAGAAAAGTAAGAATTCAACCATTTCTAAACATCCACCAAAGAATCCAATAGATCTGAAAAAGGCTTTTTTTTTTACAAATTACATTAATCTTAAAATCATTTTGAAATATTGAATCATTTTTATTTGTTTTTTATTTTTATTTAATGTTATTTAAACGTTTTAAATTGAAATTGAAAATTCCAATTCTTTATTTCAAATTTGGGTCAGTTTATATTCTCTCCACAAGTTCTCAGAAGTCTTATTACTAACTTCATTTCCTTACTTACTTATTCTTCATTTTTAAATAAGAATCGTTGCAAAGGGCCAATGTTTCATGAGAACAAATTTAAATTACTTGCTCAGTAACTTCCAAATATATCTAGCTGGTTTTAATCCTGGAAATGCAACTAAATTCCAGCTATAACTAAAACTTGCCAAGATTTCAATGGTTCTAAATAATAACTCTCCAGTTGTGCCTATAGTGATGCACACGCAATCTCTCTCTCTCTCTTTTTAAACTTCCATAAGTTAAAATGTATGGCTAAAGGTACCCTTGCATGTCTGGAAAATTAAAGCCCCATGCCCCAGTTTGCATAGGAAGAACCTGGAATTGTTACCATTCTATAAAAAACATTACCTTGTTAATTAGTCCAAAAGAATCTTAGTGAAGTTAACATAGGCATCCCCCTTACAATGTATACCAGTGGCATATTCATCTTTACAACATTTGTTCTATCATAGAAATCTTATAGCCATTTTTCAAAATACTAGATTCGTTTAATTTATAGTATATCCAGAAAATATACCATATTGTTTTAGGAACTTCCACAAAAATAGGTACAGAAGCTTGATAATCATCAATAAGGCACAAAATAGCATTTCCATATATTAGTAATTTTTGGTTCATTCCTCCCTTGTGAATACCTTGAATATCACTAGATTATCTAATAAGTCCAGCCAGACTAACTGAAAGACAAGATCATTGTTGAGTTCAACCCTGAGCTACATATATTGTCCTCTAAAGGTAACTGTTAGACATTTTTATGGGTTCTATGATATATTTTAGTTAGCAGAGAAATAATTCCATTTGTAATAATTTGAGCAGGGTTAGGGCTCGGATGAAAAAATACATGTTAAACCCAAGAAATAAAAGTTGAAGGAAATCCCTTTCTTCACTGATGTGTTCCAGAAATTTTAATCCATACAATATCAAAAGGTTTTTCCAATCCGGTGAAGCTGCTAGAGCTATTTCAAGATTCTCAGGATATAACTGATAAAATGTCTACCAAATAGTCTAATATTATCAGACACTTGGCATCCTTTCTTAAAGCCAAAGTATGCAGGATGAAAACGGCAATATCTTCTGCAACTTATATGGTAATATAGTAGTCAGATTTTTTGTAACTGTATTTAGTAAACATATTTGGTGATAATTTGATTTGTAGGGTCCTTATTTGGTTTCAGGGTAACCATTATAAAGTGATAAGGGAAGGACTGCATTTTCAAAGACTCATTACATGTTTTTAGTAATATTGGTGCCAAACGTCCTTTGCATTTTTTGTACCATTCTATAGGAAACCCATCTGGTCCAGAATCCTTCTGGGATTTCCTAGAAGTAATGTATGGCAACGGGGAAGTCCCAATTCTGCTCTCTTCAAAGAGCCCTGAGTTTATGTAGCACGTTTTAAAAAGTTAATGCAATCCCTGTTCACACCTGCGTGGTGGATTTTCAGACCAAACTTTAATTTTAAATGTTTGCTGGGTTTGAAATCTGTCCCAGAGTAGACAGTTAAATGGAGTAGATTGGAGTTCCTAATTACTAGTGTATATTGTTCTTGATGTTCTATCTGTAATCTACAACGAAACAGCAGCAACAGCAACAACAAAACAACATTTACAGACATATGATCTATAGTCTAAAATATTCATGAACTATTATTTATAACTTGTCTGGTACATGTTGGCTTTTCACACATTTTAAAAACTGGAGTACTACTAACAAGAACAACAGTAAAACAACAGAATTCATCTAGCCCATGTAATACAAGGTGCATTATCACCGGCTCAGGGTTTTGGACTCCGCTTCCAATAGCAGAAGACCTGATCAGAGAAATAGTACAGCAAAACTCAGTAATACCATTCAGTCTTAGCTACTCTGTTATGAAAACATTGGTTGATTCTTCATCAAAGGACTCAGAGGGGTAAAGCCAAATGAGTATAAATACAGACAGCTTTAAGAAGGCACTTTTTATTCGACATCATAAACAGCATATAAACTGAAATCCTCCCTAGAACACCTTTTATTTGCAAGCATTCATAGCAATTGTATGTTTTTAAGACTAGTTCCTGACTGAGGTCAATGTGAGACTCTTTTATCAGGAAATATACAAGAGATTTTTAAAATCTGCAAAATTTTGTAGATGCTTAGGGTATGGCTGGTTCTGTAAATTTTCAGGACATGTGTTCAGTGGATAGTTTCCTCCCTGGCATAATCCACAGGTGCAATCAGAATTACATTCCAGAATTTAATAATAAATGTCACTTCTGTACATGGGGCGCATATCTGAGTTCTGTATTAAAAAATAAAAAGAGAAAGAAACCAGACCTTCTGAATATTTCTTTTTCTTACAACTATTAAGTCTTGCCCTTTTCCCCAATGAAGAAAACATACAAGATAGCAAGTAGTCCACAGTGTTCAACTGCAAGAGGTCAAATCAGTATGACCAAAGCACACAGGAGGTTTGCAGTATTGACAGCACAACAATGTGCCGAAGCTTCAATACCCATGCAAGTAGTGTATTATTGTATCCATTAATCTGAAAGCTCAGGTGTGGTAAAGTACTAAAACAAACAATTTACAACCAAAGTTTCTAGTACGCAATAGTTCATAAAATACATTCCTAAGGCTATAAGTCTGAATTCCAAGAATCAAATCCCAGTGATGTTTATACATCTGCATTTCTGAATAGATATGCATAGGACTGAACTGTACATTAACAGAAAAGTGATCAATAATTTTAAATTAAGATTGGACTGCTCATTTCCCTTATCATGTGCCCGTAAATCCTCATACACTTAGAGTTTTTAGATACAAAAAAATTGGGCTTCTGTTCCATGAATAGTTGTGCAGAAGAAGGAGTTCCAGCAAGTACAAGTTGCATGACATGCTACATCTGTTAAGGTTCTATTTTCTACATAACTATTAAAGGGGCAGAAGACCTGTCTTTTTGGCACTTGACCATCCTAAATATATCTGTGTGGCAGATTATAAATATTTAGATTTAGTTAACCAAATGGCTGGGAGAAGAAACAATGAAGAGTTTCAGCAATTCAGCTTCTCTACTGATTCCCATGGAGTGTGCCAAATAGGGAATATTCTCAAGAAGCTGATGCAAAGCAGTGATATTTGAAAAGGCCCTATATTAACTTCTACAGTATAAGTTGTCACATCAAATGTATTGCAAATTGTCATATTTATCTTAATCTTTCAAGAACCTATTTTCCTTTTGGCCCCTAAAATAAATTTATTCTGAGGCTACAAGCCCTGTTGCATGATAGATTACATTTTGGACCATTCTATCTTGTGTGTAATGCTGACAATTTCATTCAAAAAGTAAGCAAAGAAACATCATAATCAAGATTTAACCAATTAAATACATGGGAAAAATCCTCTGCCCATCCAGATTCTTCCTTCCACAAATCACTTTGACAGTAAAACTATTTATGAGGCATTTGTTAAAGTGATTTGTAGTATTTTTGTAGCTATTGTTTTTGTAAAACTAAAATCATTGGTGTTGTCATTTACAGTTCTGCGAAAGAATATTCTACTCTTTCAGATTTTCTAATGTTTTGCCTTTTGCCATTGCATGTTCTCAAAGCTTCATGGGGTCCTACGGTGAAATTGGCCCTTAGATTCAGTAATTGGCCACGCCCCCTTTGGCTGCAATAACTGCAGTCAAATGCTTCCTGGAATCACTCTCTCCCATTCCTATGAAGGTAAACCGCTGAGCATAAAATTCAGGCCCTGCAACAACATTTCCATCAGATTTAGGTTTTTTGGCCTGGTTATTCCAAACATTGAATTTATTTTTCATCATTCATACTTTCCCAGACATAGTTGGATGCTTGGGGTTATTGCCCCAAGTGTGTTTCAGCTTCAGATGAGAGACAGGGGACCTGATAGTCTCCTGTACAATGTTTTGGTGCCAAGCAGAATTTATGTTTACTTAACTAATGGAACACATCCTGATCCTGAGACAACGAAACATCTCCAAACTATGACACTAACATCTTCATGCTTGACAGTTGGCATGAGGTTGTTATTGCAGAATGTAGTGTTTGGTTTCTGCCAGACATAACAATACCTAGGAAGCTTAATACATTTCACTTTTGACTTATTTGTGATAAAATGTTTTTCCAGAAATGTGGAGGGTCATCCAGGCTCTTTTTGAAAAACTTAAGAGAAGCATCAGTATACTACTTAGTAGGCAATGGCTTCCCCCTTCCTGTTTCATGAAAGTTTAGTCGAAGTGAGAGATGCCTGCAGAAGCTAGATATTTAAAGTTCTGATTTGTTTTGTTTGTTTGTTTGTTTGTTTTTTAATGGCTTCTTGGAAATTTTTATGCTGTGCTCTTGGCATGTTTTTAAAATATTCTCCATGTCAAGACTATGCCCAACTGTGGATCCAGTGTAGCTTCAGAGTTTGAGGAATACATTTGCAATCTTTCACCAACTGACAGATATCAAGATCTTTAGAAACTTATTTCAACAGGGGACACTGTGCCATTGATTCTGTATGTTGAGAAATTCATTGTGAAGGAAAAAAAAAATCAAGAGATTTATATAGGACAGCTCTGGCCCAAATTAGCCCTGATTGTTAATAATGAAGTATTCACCCAACTGGCTCTAGTTATCCCTTTAATTGAATTGACTGAATTAGGAGAGCAGTTATTTTTTTCATACTGGTTCAGTTGCATATTAGATGACTTGGGTGCCTATTTCATTTATATTATAATGAAATGTTGGCATTATTTGTTCACTTAGAATCCCTTTATATATAGCAATGTAGCCCATATAAAGAGAACATCAGAAAACAAAGAAATGCAAAAATTCAGAAAATCCAAAAGGCATGATTTACATACACACACACACACACACGTGTGTGTGCGCACACATGTGCGCACATGCATGTGCATATGTGTGTGTGTGTGTGTGTGTATGTGTATGTATGTATGTATGTATGCTGCATTGCTATATATAAAGGGATTCTAAGTGAACAAATAATGCCAACATTTCATTATAATATAAATGTATGTATGTATATATATCACTTTATAGTGATGAAGAAAGCCATTTATCGGCAGAAATACATTGGGTTTAAAATTAAATATTTTATTAGCTTCCTGGGAGTTTTGTCTCTTTTTTCATATAATTCTGTATTTTCTCTTTTCAGATTTTGTGTACAAGTTTGCCTATTTTTGGATACCTTGGGAAA
Source organism: Python bivittatus (assembly GCF_059951505.1). Taxonomy (NCBI): domain Eukaryota; kingdom Metazoa; phylum Chordata; class Lepidosauria; order Squamata; family Pythonidae; genus Python; species Python bivittatus. The sequence continues at coordinate 28,609,939 of NW_028277058.1, read as the reverse complement.
TACTCTTTCCAGCCAGAAATCATTTAAAAGGTGAAGAACAAGTAATAAGTTCTATTTATCCCTTTTTCAAAGAGAATGTTCCAATCACTTATGTGACTATGATCACTTAATACCTTGAAGAAAGAGCCCGATTTAACCTAAGCAGATTTGGCACCATTATTCCTGTCCCCCAAGTGCTATGCTTTACTCAAGAGTCTGACAACTGGCACATCCTGCAAATTTAAAATTCTGACATTATGATTCCCTTTCCAGATGTTATGCTTTGAGGGGTTTTTTGTTAGTTATAGTATCTAGGTTAAGGAGTTCCATCATGGCAGCTGTTTAAGTTCATACAACACAATAAGTCTGCAACCTTGCATAAAACAAAGTGGGGAGATGCATTAAAGTTGGTGCAATGCTTGTTTTCATTACTCATATAGGATTACCAGACTTGGGCTGCAAAAATACCAGACCACCTGTAGATGGCAATAGAGTTAGAGTTTGTCTATATCTCTTTCCTACCATCTAGTGGTCACGTGGATTTTCACAGTCCAAATCTGGTTATCTTAATTTGAGGATTTTCCATGTCATGCAAATATGGCCTATGTTTGCCAAATATTAATCACATGCTGCCCCTTCAAGTAAAAAGGCATTTTTAAAGACAGAAGATATCTGCTGAGTTATGAAAAAGGCAAAACAACATAAAACAACTCAAAACATTAGAAGGCTATAACATGGATAGAAAGTCCTCTGCCAAAATATTCTGAGTAACAAACTAAATATGGAAACAAAGAAGGTTGGCAAACCAACACCAGTGTCTTCAACATAATGTCATATCAGGTTCATTTATTCCATATGAATGAGAATAAATGTGCAGAACAAGTTTTCAATGTTCAGAAGCCCAGTTCAATCTATTTATCAACTTTCAAGTAATAATATAAATTTCTACTTAATGGTTTCATAGCTTCGACATAAAGCTTTTTTTTCCTACCTCATTTCAACTTTTGCTTTCCAAGACTAAAGGATTCAAATAAGCAAATTAGAAGGTACAGTATTTCACTTTCTTTCCCTTATCAAATATTAATTTCCTTTTACTGAATCACAAAATAAACTTGCTAATGTTTCACCCAGCATTCCCTTTATGAAGGTGAATAATATGATTTTGCTGATAAAATTATAATTCAAAAAGTACTAGTGCAGTTTACAGAAACGTAAATGTCTAGGGCAGTGTTGTCCAAACTTGGCCACTTTAAGATGAGTGGACTTCAACTCCCAGAATTCCCCAGCCAGCATGACTGGCTGGGGAATTCTGGGAGTTGAAGTCCACTCATCTTAAAGTGGCCAAGTTTGGACAACACTGCCCTAGGGTGTGGATTCTTTTTTCCTTCTGGAGGAGACAGCTGAACAGCAGAATTCATTTGAAGCTGAATAACCTAGGTTTGAATGTTAGAAGCACTGGAGGAGGAAAGCTTTCCATAAAATTTCCCAGCCATCTGCAATGTTCTTTTTCAAAACATATCATGTTCACTATTGCTACCTACATTTCCTTAGTAAACCTCTTCAGTGAAAAGTGCTTGTGTGGATCTTTCCAGTGACTGGTGGAAGGATATACTAGTCAAAGAACTCTTTGTGTGTGTGTGTGTGGGGGGGGGGGTGTCTTCTTTTTTAGGGCCATCAGATCTAGGCTGCAAAGTTCCAGATGAACTTTAGATGGCACCAAATAGACAACTTTTTTATCATCTGATTTCTGCAATCCAGATTTCTGCAATCCAGATCTCTTGGCACTGTTTTTCCTATTTGCCGATGTTCATATTAAAATCAATGAAATCTAAAAGTAATAGTAGAAATTTATTGTGGTGCCAACAACTTAATCCTGCATTCTTTTATACCAAGCCGTGGCTTATATATGGCTTTTATACATTTTTTTCTTCCACATCTAGGGCTTCCAGATGGTGATTGAGGAATGTCCAAACAATTTGATGGGCAGTTCTTTCTTGTGCCTTAAAAAAATTTTTTTTTTTTCTTTTGCCATTGAGGGCAGCAGGGGACATATTTGGTAATGTAGAGTTGTTTCCAAGTACACATTGTTTCAAGTTGTCAATATGTTGTCTACACCAGAATTAGGCCCCAAAACATACTGCAATCTACAGTTTTTGATCAGGTGAATGAAATTCTGCCAGAGGACCATGGGACTCCTCTCTCTCTCTCTCATTCTCTCATTCTCTCTCCCTCTCTCCCCCTCTGTATTCAGTATGGAAAAAAAACCCTTTCTAATGTATCTTTTCATTTACATCATTGTTACATCTTATGCAAGGAAAATAAACAAAATTACTAGAACTGCTTTAGTGCCACTATGTTTTTTTATGATGCTTTGAGCAATGTCCAAACTGAACTGTACATTTGTGGTATCTTAATGCTTTTCTGAGACAAGGTCTCTGTTTAGGTAATATACATGTACAAGCTGCAGATTTTGTGGTTTCTTCTGAATAAACCACTCTAGTCATATGATATTTGAAGAAAGGAGAAGTTAGTAAAACTTTCCAGAACAGAAGATTATGTAAGAACTAAAATGTTGGTCTATCAGACAACTTTATTCATGTTTTAAGAAACTGGAAACTGAAATGAATAGTAATGGTGAAGAGAGAAGGGAGAAGAGAACATAATTTTGCATCCTATCCAGTGATAGCATCCTATCCTATCCTTAGGACGTGCAAGATATTCCCTATCCAGAGGAAATTAGAAATATATCACTGTAGCATACTCATTATATTAACTTCATACATTCCAGCCACCATGATAGAAGCAACCCGGACTATAATAAAAGGAAGAGTCTCCATAGCACCAAGAATACGTGCCACAGAGTTATGCCTATTTTCCCCTCACCTGCCAGTCAAAATCACTTTTGTTATGGCAGTGTTGTCAGAAGGATACCCACAGGAATAACCTACAGAGCCTTTTCTCTTAGTAAGAACAATGAATATGTTCTTAGGATGTACAATACATAATGAAGTGAAGGGCAGCAATGACATCTGCAGCTTCAGCTCCCAAAGGATTTTAGCTTTGTAGGAGAGCATTTACTGTGCATGCAGACATTTTCAAGATCAGCCCCAATATCTTCAGGAAGGATATGCAAAACTGATACCTAAAATCCTGAAGAGGTGTACCAGTCCTTTTGATCATGCTGGGCTGGTTAAACCAATGAACAGAAGGCAGTTTCTGGGTTCCTCAAAGGGGATTATTTATACTACCCAATGCTTAAAAATAAATTATCCCTAGGCATTATACATCTAAAAACAACCTTTTAAAAATTGACAGTAGTCTAGAAATAATCCTTTTACCAAAGGGAAAGCTGAACATGCAAAACAAGTGATCTTGCCAGTCACAAATATTATTCAAATCTTCCTGTAGTTCTATTAAAATTTAAGGTGATTTGCTCTTCATGAGAGGTCTATGACTCCCATTGTGGCTCCAGAAAATGAACATGGTGTATATATGCAGCACCAAATGTGCTATATGTGTATTAGTGGTTGTTTTTATGGGTGGGAATAAATAGAGTACATGCTATGCCTGGCTTCTGAGTAATGGTGACATAACAGAACCAAAGAGATGGTTTTAAGTTCACTCTTAATTGAGAGAAATTTGTACCAATAAATTTATACCAATAATAATATTTTTAGATTAAGGCAGGCATTTCTTATCTGTTTACTTATCATCTATCAAGAGAATTCAAGGGAATTTACAAAATCCACAAATAACAATATCTTATATCTGACAAGTTTCACTCTAAAGCAATGTAGTAGATACTTCTCCAATGTATATGTACTTAGGATGTACAATAACTGCATGATAAATTTCTCATAGTTAATGATATGAGAGTAAAAGCCCTTCATTTATATTGAATAATTGAAAACTTAATGAATCAATGTGGCTATCTAGAAAAGTGGTTCAAGAGTATTTCCTCTGATATAGGAACAAGAATTTCATTAGGCAAAATGTTATAATCATATGCTTTCTTTTAAGGTCACAGAAGGACTTCTGAAATCAACTAAATTTCTTCAAAATACATTGCCTTTTGTTGGAATGTATATTGTAACCCAAATCATGATACAAATGCTGAACACAAAATTGAGAGAATATAGGAGGGAGATAGCAGCAGTGAAAAATGAATCAAAGTTGTGTATATCTGAACTATTACAAGAAGTTACAATGAAAGATTGTTAGAACAATATACTCCTTTAAGCTCTATACAATTTATGGGGAATGCTGCATACGACCTGGCATTTTCTACAGACGGATATGAATTGAGACAGAAAGAGAAGTTAAATTCATCTAGTCTGCAAAGTAAGGATCTGCATAACAGATTCTGTCACACTGGGGGGCTGGCTGTAATATAATTTTTTATGGGTATATATGAGAGGTAATATTCTAAAAGCTGGATTTCCTTCTTTGGCACTCATTAGAAATGTTTGAAAAGACAGAAAAATGGCTGCAAAATGAAATGGCCTTCAGTGAATGCCAAACTAACTGAAGCTCACAAATTCAAAATCAAGGGCTGTCTCAGTGACCTAAGAGGAATTTTCAGTAAAGGAACTTATGTACAGTAATTGCCATAGCAGTAAATGAAATGATCCAAACTCTGTCTTCATACAGCTCCACTGATTTCAATAGAAAAAAAACATGAAATGGATTTTGATGACAGGTCAAGAGTGCTAATCCTGATTTCAGAAATCTACAGTGTGAATCATCTGCAATCGTTGATTTTCTGTTGGTCGTACCAGCTGGCTACTAGGCTTGTTTTTTCAAGAAACAAAAATTATAGAAAAAAGCATTCAAGCAAGTTTGCCAAGCGTGTATCTGCCTCCTGCTAAAACTGGCCTATATTCCCAAATTAAAATCTATTTGTCACGATGGATCACTTATTCTGTTATCTCCCTCTAGACTGCATTTCAACCAATTCAGGATAATGGTACTAGAAGATAAGATTTCAAATGTTCGTACATATAATCCACAGCTGACATAGCTGAAAGGCTGGCCTAGTTAATTGTCTGAAGGCAAACAGAAAAGATTTACATGTCAAAGTCAAAAAATGTCTTCTTTCTAATTCTACCTGCAAGACTTTCTATCACGTCAGAAGAAAGGGAAAAGATAGAAATGCACAGGAGGAGAAAATAAATTTGCAAAAGTCCTATGATAAGGTTTGCTTCAGCAAGAAGCCAATAGCACGTAGGGCACAGAAGTTCTGGTTCAGATAAACTCTTGTTCAGATCCCAAATGTGTTCATGGCTGTTTGAGTAAAGATGCATTCTAAGTACTTATCAGAGAATATTTAGTCTTCTATATTTAAGTCATGAAACGTAGCCACGTGAGGCATAAAATGTCATAGTAATTTACAGAATTTTTAATGTTTTAGAGGCTTATAGTGTTGCATCATCCCAATGGCAAAATCACTTGAAGGAATGTGCAGTTATGTGCAATAATCAACATAAAACCAAAGTTCCACAAAAGTGAACTAGAGAAAGTAGAATAGATATCTGTAGAAAACATTAACAGTATATCCTCTTAGCAAATGTTGTATGTGCTTTTCTTTGGTATTTGTCACACAGCTTTGTTTCTTCTCAAATTTTACTGAGATTGCATTCCCATTTTCAGAGTGTCATAATACTGGCCATTTTGGTACAATCCACACCAGTTCCAGACAATTTCAATACAGATGTTGTAGCTCAGTATAAGATTTCACGTTAATTCAACTTCACATTCTATAAGAAAATCAGAACATTACAATAATTTAGTAAATCGTGCAAAATATCTATGAGATAGGCTATGTTTTTTCATTATTCCTATATCACAGCAAACAGTATAAGACAGAACCATTTGTCTGACTCTCTCTATTTTCTAACTATGTAATCTTATTTTATTCAAATCATACTGCTGAGCTAAAAAAGTTGTTTATGGATAGTAGCATAATGTAATAATGTTCTTACAGAATCATGAACAGAATCAAACTATCCATGCTGGCAGGATTTTAAAAGATTCACTTGTATGACAGGATCAACTTAGTACAGATTTTTTTTTCAGTAAGAAAGTGAAAGCATTGACTGAAGTAATGAGAAATGAGTTGGCAGCCAGCTTTTTTGAACCTGAGGTAGTGCAATAAAAGGACACTTAATAAATTTCACCAACAAAAAATACAATATTGCCTTGCACTTTCCCCTCTGTTTACTCTATTATGGTTATATAACCAAACTGGCTTTAACAAAGAGAACAGAAGAGAAGGAAAATATCAATATTATATGCTTGTTAACAATTATTGTCAGCTTTTTTCTTTTCTATTATGGCATAGATCTAAATGTTGTTATCATCTCATCTTAATGCTGCAGATATTTATTTATTTTTCAAAAAAAAAAAATTGCCCTTGAGTACAAAAGGAAAAATGGTAGCTATCTCAACCTTTATTACTTCTTCATATTGTTTCACAAGACCAAGTTCAGGTTATAGCAAGTTTGGTCCATCTTCTCTATCATATTCTTAAAGTTCCAAACATATTTATAATGAATCCATTAATTCAAACCACAGCCTGTACCAAAGTTTCAGCTACATTATAAACACAAGAAGTAAAAGAGCTCAGCAACTGGACCCACTTACAATTTCTCTGTTCATTTTTTCTTTGCTTTAAAGCCAAAACAAAAAAGCTCTGTGTTTATGCATGTTTATGTGTGAGTGCACACTATCCTACCTTATCTAAGATTCTGGCAGCTCGTAATGTAACAAAACCAAGGACTGCATGAACTAGAGGCCATAAGAAATAACTAGCTTTTAATTCACTTGTCTGACAATATTGTGAGACAAAAAACACAAAACAACCTTTACCTGAATCTCTTCTTCTCCCACTGGCCGCTCATCTACAATGCTAGGTTGTTTCCTGCTTGTCAGCATGCCTGGCATTGAATGTTATCCAAGGAAAAAGCATACAGTGAATTAATAGTACTCTTTGTACCTCTATTCCAGAACTTCCTGTATGTAATGACCAGAGAAATTATACATAACTGTAAACTAAAAACAACGAGGGAAGTAATGGAGCCAGAAGGGAATCTACTGTATCACTGCAACAGCCACAATACTTCACTACTGTAGTATATCATTCCATCTGAGATTGTCAATTCCATTCCATGTTAAGTTTCCATATTATACATCCAATGGAGTTTCTTCATAGCTATTTGCCGTATGTATGTATGTATGTATGTATGCATGTATGTATGTATTCATTGATTCAATTAGCACAATCAGACTGCATATAGCAAAACTGGAACTTTTTTGATATCCACTTTATAGGATTATCCAAACCCTCTGACTGGCCAGAGTTACTGTATAGACAATATACCAAACATCTTCAGGAGTTTCAGTAAAATAAATTGTTGAAATATTCCCCCTGCATCTCTTTTATGGCAGAGATACCATGATTGAGCCAGGAGAATACCCAGCACAAACTCTTATGAGCTTCAAGCAAGAATCTGAGCCTTGCTGAACAATAACAACATCACTTTTATCAACTATATGATAACATTGTAAATTTGGACCATCACCCTCAGATTGATACTTAGCCAAACAACCAGTAATGACTGATGACTCATTGTTCACATTGAGTAAAACAGTTTCTGATTTTCTGAATTGTGATAAAAAGAATCTATTCTTTAGATACCCACTCTCCAATATTTTTTAACTTTGTCAAAGACTATATGCTGCTGCAATCCTATATATCTAAGGTAAATATTCAAAATTCTGCCTACTTTCTGAACTATTGTCTGGAATCTACTTTCCGTTGAAAAATGAAAGTATAACATTGAGATATTGACATCCTACTACAAAAATAAGAAAGAACATTTTCTTTCTTTCTTTCTTTCTTTCTTTCTTTCTTTATTTATTTATTTATTTATTTATTTATTTATTTATTTATTTAAAGAAAAATATATGGATCATAAGGAACTGACTATTAAAAGAAAATTCCAATTAAATATTCTCTGAAATCTTTAACCATGGGGCAAAAAGTCATTTATTAATAAAATGTATCATATTTATTGCTGTCAGAACAGAAGGAAAAGCTGGAATGAGATATAAAACTCTTTTTCATATTACAGAAGGAATAAAGGAGAGAAGAGATCTGATTTCAATAAAGATTGCTTTTGTAAGTTAGAGTTCATTTATGAATGACTATTTATTACAGTATTTTGTCTCCTTTCAATCATTATTAGAGACATCTAGGATTTCTTTATGATTTTTCTTTGCAGTGTACTCAGTGAGAATCTATTGACTTATCAAAAATGTCTTCCTAACAATGCCTCTTGAAAAAGGGTGAATTAATTTAATGTTGAGCAGTTAATCAAAGGGTTCTCAATCTATTTTGCCAATGGATATGTCTGGAATGTTGTAGGCTTGTCATGGGCTTTTCCTCAAAAAGATTGTCATGGTGATCCTGTCAGTCACAAACACTGGGTAACAGCTATTTCTAAGAATGCTCAGGAACAATCTTCTAAATAAAGATGGTGCCAAAGGCTGGTGTTTTGTTTTGTCATATGACAGCTTCCCAATTAAATGTTTTTAATTAAAATGTGATTTTAAGTTTGGGGGGAAGGGATCCTAGCAGGCACTGAGGGGAAAAGAGAGAGAGAAGGAGAATACACTGTCACCTCTGTCACCATCTGACAGAGAGGAGGATGGAGAAGAAGATCGGCCTGTTTTGTTCATCAGCTAAACAGACCCAAGCACCTACTGACACTGCTACTGGTTAATATACTTTATGCTATTTGTGCATCCAGGCAACATTTACATCACAGACCAATATTTTTTACTGTTGTTTTGCTTAAATTAGTATTATAACAATCTTGTGGAACAGCCCTGTTATTTAGAGTAAGATGAGGGTGGGTTACTTACACAGACTCACCCCCCAGCCCCAGCACTACTTTGTAGATCCCAAGACAGCCAAATCACACCACTGAAGTTCTGTAGCAAAATGCTGGTCTTTGGTGGTGTAAGCTTCTTTCCAATTTTGGTTATTAAAAGTTTGAAAATAATTGTTTGGCATGTTCACTTTGGATATCTGCTGCTCAGTGGGAAGGACATATGAGGCAATGAGTGTGGAACCTAGAATTCTTGTTTTTCTTGAGAGTTTGGATAAGGGAAGAGAGTAGGAAGCAGATCTGATCACTTCTAGATTTACAGAGTCTGTAGCACCCTTACCTGATCCATAATCTCTGAGCCCTAAACAGCACCACCACTTCTGAGTGGAGAAATAAAGGTCTGAAGGTTGGGTGACTGTCAGACTGCAGTTGGGCTCCCTGGGAGAAAGAACCATTAACAAACAATAACAAGCACCAGCTGAGTCAACTTGGAACTTTATAGGGTGGGGACAGGACTGAGTGGTAGCTGGAGACAAACTGGTTGGTCCAGTGGAAATGCATAAAATGAGAGAATGAGAAGACATTAAGGTCAAACACAGTCAGTGCCATGCAGGTGCCAAGTCTAAAGAATTGTCCAAATCCAGTCTGTAACACAAAAGCCAAGCAATGCAGTTCCATGTACAAAAGTGGGTTGAGCTCAAAGTGCAGTTGAGGTACCATTAAAGATAAAGAAATCCAAGTATTCATGGTTGTGGGTTCTGGCTATACAGCATAATTCATGCTGAAATAAATGTTGCCTTCAAGAATTCCTATAGCCTATGCTGCCTTCCAATAATTTCATCTCATTATAGCCATAGGCCAGTATAAGCCATAATACAAAAAAGAAACATATAGAATAGAGGCAATACCAATTTAAAATCAGCAGATTATTCAGCAAACACCAACAGATAAAGATAATGATTTCATTAGGAGGCTGATTGGATTGTTCTGATTACATGTTGATGAGTTGTGCACAAAACCTATTCCAAAATTGTCAGATCTGTATAGGGGGAAAAAGGTACATAAAACTCATTAGAGCTGCCATGTTACCTAGAAATAATTAAGGAAATAGAAATGATTAAATGGGATATATCTGAAGTATAAGCAATGCAAAAGAAATGGTCTCATTGTCTCTATCTCAGGGCATAGATGAACAAAATATTTTCATACCTACCTTTAAGCAGTGCTGATGGCAAAAATTAACCTGGTGCAGCACTGTGTTGGCGAAAAGATTAAAAAAAAACTAATGTGTTGGTGCAAGATGCTTCCTGCAACCTCAAAAATTAAAATAATTAAGAATCATTCTACATCTCGCATTATCTCATAATGCATTTTGCTACATAAAGTCTCAGCAAAATCAAAAACTCAAAGGAGAATCCTTTGACTAAGAGGTTTCATTCAGTGACCTCTACCAAACAGAGCAGAGCTGTCTTCTAAAATTTTAAGTGGCTGCCCTTTCTCGGAGTCAGATTATTGTCTCTTCATGATTCTAACTCCCAAGGATGCTACTTCTCCGAGGGAAGCCAGCTCTGCAGTGAGTCACTGCTCTGCTGTTTAGTCTCTGGTCATTCATTTGGCAGCGGTAGCATTATCTGAGGTTCAAAAGCTATGGATTAGAATCAGGGCCTGGAGCTGCAGAGTCTGCAGGTGTAGGTCAGATCAGAACTATTTCAGCCTCCCTCCCTGACTGAATCCTGGAGCAAATCATGAAACCCAGGGTCCATGCTTTCAACTTTTGACATCTCCTCTTTACCCTCTGAGGATGATAGATCCAGAGGGGACATGACAAAGTTAAGTCTCTGTTATAACCCACTCAAAATCCCCCAAAGAGGGAAAAGCGGCCAAACATTTTTGGCCCTGCTGTCCAGGGAATATAATAAGTTTCCTCGAGGTCTCAATGTGTCTGCAGACTCTGGCTGAAAAATGTTGCCCGTATTTGGACCAGCACTGAAGTAACACAACTGTTATAAACTTATAGTGGTCTGTGCCAATGCCATTTTGTGGACTACTACTATGAGCACCCTATATCATCAGGCATTTCATTATAGTGAGCTAAATCTGCAAAGTAGAAAAGAATGGACAGGCTTTGTCTGTTTCCAAGCATTGCTATTTCTGTGTACAAAAACATATGCCTAATAAACTAAGAGTTCTCCTTAACAAACTTGGCATTATCCTTGCAGGATACTTTTGATGAATGTGGCAAAGAACACTATAAGCCTCCTTCAAGAATATTACAATTCTACAGACCAACTTTGCAGACAAGGGATAGGGTTACTTATTGAGTTTGGAAAGTAGAAAGCTCTGAGTATCTGACACCCTACACAATTTTATTTAAAATACCTCTTGGCCAGTGATGACTTACACACTTTGCCCATTGGGAAAGCTTTTTTACTCCATATCGTTACTGTAGGAAGCATGTGGGAAATGAGAAAATTGCTGTGAAAATTTCTAGCTATTGAGAAGTTGATACATGTGTAATATGAAATGGAGCAATAAAAACATAATAGATTTTTTTTTGAAGAAACCCCTTTTTTATATTCTTTTCTGTATACATACCGTATATAGAAATTTTTGCAGGAGGAACAAGAAAATCTATTTGGAATCCTCCCTCCCTCCCTCCCAATTTATTTCAGAGACCCAGCAAGTGCAAACCATGATTTTGTATTAAATATGGAATATTTGGTCATTCCAGTCCTTAGTTAATCTCTTCAAGCAATAAGTGCCACTTCTGTGCCAAAAGAATAATTCATAAAGAACAGTCATTCAGATGCAGTATCCCTTTCTGAATTATTCTAATCATTTAAACAAAGGCAGCCAATGAAAGAATTATAGTTCCTCTTACAGTGAAATGCAGACAAAAAAATATAAGACCTGAGACTTACTGTAAGTTTTTACTGTTCTATTCTATATGCTTGTGAGTTGAATAAGAATAGATTTCCTCAGAATTTTTTTTTCCCTAAATAAAAAAGGCAAAACTACCATTGGTTCTTCTGTTTATTTAATATGTATTTTTTACCTATTGATATTTTTAAAAATGGTTCTGTCCACCATATCAAATGGTCTGAGTTTCAGTCTCCTGGAAGACAGTACCTGGGCCTAAGGAAGCACAATAGCTTCTGTCATTTCCAGAGATAACAAAGAGGACAGCCCTGAGCAGACTTTAGTAGGGTCTGAATGGGCCTGACACGGTAGAAACATTTTTGCAGGATCTGAGTGTACTGCTATTGCCATGATTACAGGAATACAGCTCATCTCTTGGCAAGGATCGGATATTTTGCAAAATGACACGTGGGGTGGGGATGAGAGCACTTGAGCAGCTCATTGGGCTGGTTTCGTAAGCAGGACTGATAAATAGATGCTTCAAGTCCCCCTGGGGGCAGGGGAGAGGGAGGAAACGATATTGCAAAATCCTTACCCTCCCTATCTAAAGCTTTGCTTGGGTTTTACAAGGGTGTCACTTCGTATGTGTACCTATTAACTTGTCCAGAGATCACATCAGGGTTTGGCCAACTGATGATACACTTACACAGTGTACTCACACAAACCTGTGACTTAACCAACAAAGAAAACCCAATTTCTTTAATATCATTAGTCTTTCTGACAATTGTAAATTGGGAAACGGTTATGGTATGATCTACATGGTATGTTCTGTAACTGTTCTTCAAATAGGGGTTGGGGTTAGATTATAATTTCAAAATCAGATATAATTCTGGACAACAAGGGTTTTGCCTGATTATAAAAAGCAACTTATTTTTATTTTATTTATTTATTTAATAAATGTGTATGGCCCCCCCAACTCACACACGGTGACTCTGGGTGGCTTACAGAATTAAAATCCACAATATAAAAAGCCCATCAACCCTCCCACCCCCACAGTGGCTACAAAGACAATCAAATCAACCACTTGATCAGCTCTGTATCAACCTGGGGTCCGTAGGCCCACTGACAAAAACCACTAATTTTATTAAAATATTATTTTATTAATATAATAATATTATTAAATATTATTTTTAATTAAAATCTCCTTTGGTCCTCTGCTTGTTATCCTAGAGGACAGTAGGGAATCTATGGTTCTCCAGATGTTGTTGAATGATTCCTGCCAGCACCTGTTATCATTATCCCTGCAGTTATAATACTAGATAGAGCAAATGCTTTCAGATTCTTCCATCAACTAGCCCCATTCACCTTGTTCATGATAAAAAACACATTTGAAATAAATAATGGGCCAGATTAATTCTTAGATAGCAGCATTTTCAGATGTTGTTTTACAAAAGATGCATGCATTTTAATCATAATTCAGGCTTCTGCTTCAGGGTGATCTTGGGCTTGGTAAGACTTAGTTCTAAGTCAGCATGATTAGAATTACATATAGCATTGATACAAAGGGTATGCATGTTACCCTTGTACAACCTGATGTCTTCCAGATGAGTTGGATTACTCCCCTTTATCCTGAATGTCTACAGTTTAAAAAGGCAGTGCTTCAATCACATTGCAGCCACCATCTTGACTTGTTTTACCATACCTTGAGGATGCCTCTGCTGAATCCAGCATGGCCAATTACTCCAGCTGCCTTGGGAGGGAAGATATGAGAGCTGAAGATCAACCCACCTGGAGAACCCCAAGTTGAGTGCACTATGCTTTTAATGTTGTATAATATGATATATAATTTTCAAATATGAATCTAATATGAACCACTAATTTATCATGCAATTTTTTTTTCATACTATAACAGCATGTCTACTGAAAAGAAGACAAATTCTGGGCAGCTGAAGTATTGACTAGATGCTAGGAATGTACTAGACTCTTAGCTTTAGCACTTGCTGCTATACTTCTGTTTCATTCATTATTAATTATTTCAGATTTCATTAATTACTTGCCTGAGGCAGAAACATACATACTGTATTCCCATAGCCTGTATAGTTAGACAAGACTGAACAGGTTATGAATCTGTTCAGCAGGTTTTGTAACTAACTCACATGGTACTCCAGCAACCATGAATCAGTTCCACTGCTAAGACATCACTTCTATTACATGACAGGATTATTATGCAATCAAAAGAGAAAATAAATGAAACTGGCATCTTAAATATTTTCATTTCAGATAAGGGTAAATACAACACAAGAAATGTTAGTGACTGGAAAGAAAGACAGCCAGTAAGCTTCATAGGTTATCCTTTCAAAAATACAGTTAAAATAGTTGTGGATTATTATTATTATTTACATTTAATATCAGCATTTGCAGTATGATTCTGATAACTTTTATTAAAGGTTTATGCTTTGGATATGTGCACCTGCAAATACCCATTTCATTTTTGATAATGATAGTGGTTTGCCATGTGCTTTGTCAGCTGGCCTCAGAGATGGGATCTCAGGTACCTCCTCTCCACCCTCTTCAAAATCATCCAAACTACTATCTGCAGCTTAGTAAGAAAGGGGGGGGGTGGAAGTAGGAGGGGGGAAGAAAGGAAGGTTTCTTTATAATTTTAAAGAAACCAGCATTTATAATTGTATATTTTTATCTTCAAGCTGGCTTTCCTTTAATATTAGGCAAAATATACAACTTATGAAAAATAGTGACATTTTCCTAATATCAGATCTGATCACTGGGCTAGCTTCATTTCATGCTACCCCCATCCCCACCTCTCTTGTCTCTGGGCCCAGTTTTGCAAGTCTATTCTGCTTTTGGCAGCAGGGAAGCCTGCTTCTTTCAAACCAGGTTTTCCTCCTGCACCCACCAACTCTCCAATCAGACAGAACTCTTCTAGAACAGTGTTTCTCAACCTCAGCAACTTTAAGATGCATGGACCAACTCCCAGAATTCCCCAGCTACCATACTGGCTGGAGAGTTCTGGGAGTTGAAGTCCACACATCTTAAAGTTGCTGAGGTTGAGAAACGTTCTATGGTATCTAAAATCATAAAAATCCCCTCACTTGTCATTATCTGATCCCTGATAGATGCTTAATTGTTACTTGGGAATATCTGAGCTGTAACCTATAGCCAGGACAGGGCAGGCATTGTATTTAAGATCAGTTGGTCAATTCTGTGTGCCAACAGAATTTCATGCTTAATATGAGTAATATGAGTAAGAGTTAATTCGTGTGATGAGTTAATACCATTAGCCAGTCATGTGGCCAAGCTAGTACAGACTAACTCCGTGGTGAAGATCAGCCATGAGAAGATTAAATGCACTGAACACAGCAGCATGGATTGGGACCTTATGGAGGCCTTGGCTTCCGTGTCCACAAAGAATGCTGCCACAGAAAAGCTGCCAGCTTGGATGTCTGATTCCTTCATATTTGTGTAGTAAAGTGCTAGGATGCTAGCAGAACTTTTTACTTGTCCCCCAAAACAGAACAAATATGTGCCTGACTGTTAGTAGGAGGGGGCTTTTCCATTCATGATAAGAAGTTGTGGGAAATATCTGCCTTCATAGTCAAAGATTCAACAAAAAAAGGTGGATCAGACCCGTGAGACACAGGAGGAGACCAAACAAAAAGAACAAGGTGACAGGTTAAATTCAGAACAAGGTAATATAGAAAAAACAAATAAGACTTTATTATTGTAGTTTAACAGGAAAACTAAGGTGTCATTAACAGAGAAAGTTCCATCACAATCTTGCTATTCCAATAGCCCCAGGTACAACCTTAGCAAGTTGAGATTTCATTTGAAATCTCATTAGGGTGTCATGACACAGCCTCCACCCTTTACATACTTTGCATCATCGTAATGTTAAGCATCAAAGGGGTGGAGTACATATTGTGACAAATTCCCCCCTTTCACAGCACTCACAAAGCAGTAGTGCCTCTAGAGTTGAATTTAACAGCCCCAAGGACCCACAAATTCAGCTCCACATGTGTCTTTTAAAAAAATATTCATCGGAAGTCCAGTGTTCTCCCTTTTCCCTTCCCTTCCCTTCCCTTCCCTTCCCTTCCCTAGAGGACCTCTGAGGAAACAAAGAGGCCAGGCCCCATTCAGGTTTGCTCTGTAGGGCTTTGCTGTGCAGTACACTTCAAATGTGTTTGTGTGGAGGGGAATGTTCCTGCCTGCTAAGGCAGGGGGGAAAAGAGCAGAAGTGGGGAGTGTGCATTAGAGAGGTAAAAGGGTGCCAGGAAAGTAAATTGGAGCAAAGAGAAAAATGTTGGGTTGGACACCCACTGTATGTGGAGTTCTATAGAAAGCAGTTTGTCCCTTCAATATAGGCAGTGCTACTGCCACAAAGATTACAGTACAGCTACTCATGCTAATGGGAGCTATTTCCAGACCAACTTTATTTAGAAATGTATTAGTTTCTTTGTAGTTGTTATACTGTATCTAGCACAAACCACTTGAAGTTAGCATCAAAATTACTCTGGGAGTTGGGAAATGTCTGTATCTTTCCTTAGGAAGCATGAAAGTCAATGTGTGCTTCTGCTTTTTAAAATCATTTTTGTTTTATGCTCCATTATGCTCTGAATATGTTTCGTTTATAAAATGATTCATTTGCTCAAAGTCAAGGTGACACAACATAGAAAGCTTGGTTCATAAAATATGAATCCAAAAATATTAGTATTTTATTTTCCTTCTAAGAGTTGAAAAAAAATAAATCATAAACAGCTCTATGACAAGACTTATGATGAATCATTCATTCCATGTCAGCCAGAGGTGACAGTCAAATCCAGATACTCAACCATAGCCTCAAACAGAGGAGACAACTTCTCAGAATGGCCAGGCAGCATGGACATGAGTAGAACAGGAGCAGGTGTATTATTATCCAAATAAACTTTGGAGTAGCTATGTCCCCTTGGGCAAGCACTGCCACCAGGTAAAGTGAGACAATAACACAAACAAAAGATTCTGGGAAGTGGCCAGAAGTTGCTGGAACTGTGTGCCACACACCTTGCCCTGTGCCTCCTCAAACTCATTTGCAGTCTTCAGGGAGCTCCTGTCCAAACCACACCAAAAAAGAACTATGTAGCCACATTTGTAAATGGAATGGGACATCTTGTTCTTTGTCTCATGCTGCTGCTTGGTTGAAGCATAGAACATAAACTCTCTGCTCACCAGTTCTCTGAAAAATACTTCCTCATAGACATATCTACTTTGATATATATACGTATACAAATTCATAAATACGACCACCTACTAGCATGTGTGTGTGTGTGTGTGAGAGAGAGAGAGAGAAAGAGAGAGAGGAGAGAGATAAAAAACCAACATGAGGTTCTTAATCCTTAATTTCCAGAATTCCACTAGGTTAATGGGAGAGAAAGGGCATTATAACCACTAGTATACAATTATCTGGACAAAGCAGTATATGCTTGCTGGATAATATTATTATACTAAGTAAAAATGCTGCAGCAATACAGTAAATGCTCTGGGAATGGAAGTAATTAGAATGTCTACTATTAAACAAATGGATAAAAATCTACCTATAGATTTTGGTAACACATCGGGATTTTTATATTGCCTGATTCTATTAAATACCTGGGGATAATTCATCCTTAGAAAACAGCTTGCTTACTGGAAATGAATATTTTATGTTGTATCAGCTAGATAATAGGGAAAATTAAGAGATGGATAGTCTATAAGGAAGAATAAATGTAATAAAAATAAACATGGCTGTAAGATTTAGAAAGAGACAAGTGGAGAGAAATTGACTGTGTTGAGTCCACTTAAATACTTTAAAACAATTGATAAGCTAATGGACGGAATACATATGTAACATTTCTCTTAAAACTTTACTTTTCATATAATAATGGTTGTTTTAATTTTCTTGGTTTAAAGAATACTATTGGGCATATTTGTTAACTTAAGTAGTGTATTGGAATGAAAATTATATTGAAAATTATATTGTGGGCCCAACTTCTGTCACTTCCTTTTGGAGTCCTGACAAGCGCTTGGTTCCAATCATCCAGGAATCCCATGATTTTTCCATCTGTTAAGAGATTTCAAGATATTTGGGCTTTATGGGGGAATAAATTAAAATTTGATCTTGGTTTTCTTGAGATATCTTTGCTTTAAAATAAACTTATTTAATGATAGCGGGGGGGGGGGCTTTTTTTGAAAGAGTACAAGTGGTGCTCTAAATGAATCTGTACAAAGGTCTTCTTAACTACAGCTGCCATCTGTTCTTTGAGCAGAAGCTGAAAGTCCATGTTCTCCAGATTGCAAACCAGACTCAAAGACGAGATGAAGAACCCCCAGGACTGAGTGGTTCAAATACCTACAGTCACTCAATCTTGTCAGGACTGAACCTGAGTTGTTTCTTGGCATCCAGATCTGCACAGCTTCCAAACACTGGGTTATTACCAGCATCGCTTTAATGTCCCGATGTTGAGATGTACAAACTGGGTATCATCCAGACCCCAAACTGACAGATTACCTCACCCAGCAGTTTCATGTAGTTGCTAAAAAGAAGAGGTGAGAGTGTCAAGCCCTAAAACCCCTCACAGGTGAGGGGCTGTAGGCTTCATCTCTTCCCTCTGTCAATATCAAGATGGCCATGGAGGAAGGAAGAAAACCACTGTAACACAGTGTTTCCCAATCCCAATCTCTGCAGCCACTTTAGAAAGATACCATGATTGATGATATTGAAAGCCACGGAGAGATCAAGGAGTATCAGGATGTATTATCAACAAGCACAATCAGTGAAGTCTCCATACTGTGTCCTGGTCTGAAACCTGACTGAAACAGGTCCAGATAATCCATTTCCTTCAGGGTCTTCTGAAATTGTTGCTCAACCATCTTCTCAAAAACCTTCCTTCAAAAGTAAACATTTAACGCTGGATGAAAATTGTTCAGAATCATTGGGTTCAATGATGGCCTCTCGAGGAGGCAACATACCACTGCTTCCTTTAGGCTAGAGGGATCACCTCCTCCCTCAAAGAAGCCAACACCAGAGCATGAACCCCACACAACCCAGGAGGGCATGGATCTAATAAACAGATGGCCAGGCTTTCAGTGTGAAGGACCTGTCCACTTAATCAAGAGTCATCAATCAAACTCATTCAGGTTAAACCTAGAAGATCATGCCCCAGGCATATCCACTGAACCTGCCCAGTCAGAACCCAACTCTAACTGGATCTGAGTGACTTTATCTGCCAGATAGCTAAAATATTCTTCACAGCAGCCCTGTAGATGTTCCTGTGGCTTGTCCCTCCCCAGCAAGGAAAAGGTCACCACAAACAAGGTTGCCAGACAGTTACCACCAGATGCAACAAGGGCAGAGAAATAATGACATTTTGTCACCCTTAGCATCATGATGTAATCCCAAATCAGATTCACTCTTCATCTTCCTCCAACAGCAATCCCTGCATCTCTTCTCATGCTTCATCTCCCAAAGCTCCTGAGAAAATCAAAGGGCACCTGAGGATCAGTGCACAGGAAGAGGCTGCATAGGGGTAATGTGTTCCAATCCTCCACCACCAGCCCATTCCAGCCAAAATGCCCACAAGATCTTCAGGGAAAACCACAAGGTCCTTTTGGAACCCAGCGGGGTCCTTAAGTTACCTGGAGCAGGCTATTCTAAAAGATCCTATCTCCCAGCCAGCCAGAAAGCTATCAGACAGTGATATGACCATGGCACAGGATTGATAATAATATCCTCCACTACCAGATCATGTTGCAACTGCCCTGAGACAAAAACAACAGATTGAAAGTATGATCATCAGGATGTGTCAGGCCTTTGTTAACTTGGGACAGGTTCATGATTGTCATGGTGGCCAAGAACTCTTGAGCTGCCTAGACTCAACATTGCTTGAAGGAAAGTTGAAATCCCCAAGGGCTAACAGCCTCAGGGTTTCCACAGCCAACCCAGAAATAGAATCTAGCAGATCAGATAGAGATGATGCTGTGCAGAAGGGAGGGCAGTACAAAAGTAGCAATCCCAACTGTTCTCAAAATCCTAACTTCAGCCAGAGGGGCTCACATCTAGTTATCTGGAGCACAGAGCTTCTGAGAGCCTTCAATGACTTACAGATAGCATCCCTGAGCTCTTGGCTGATACCAAACCCAAAACTCCCCTTTCCAAGCCTATCCAGGTCTTGGTTATACATGCTAAGTTGGCTGCCTCATCCATGATTAAATCATGAATGAGGACACTTAGGGACTTCCAGGGAAGAAATGGCTGATTGAATATAGCTCCCTTCTTTATGGAGCTGATGCCCACAGCAGTTAGAGGAGTTGGCCTTGATCCAGCTCTTTGGAGTCATCTCTAGATAAAGGAGACCAACAGGATCAGCCACAGGTACTCCTGACAGAGATTCCCTGTGAAGAGACTGCAATCTAGCAATTTCTAGCAGGTGGAGTGCTCTGGGAGTCGAGGAAACCATCAAGCCCAAGCTGTGGTGTGGAATCTTCAAATGGACACTAGATCGGCTTTACTTCCTCTTTTAACTAACATCGTAAACCTATTTGTGATTTATTTGGCAATTAAAAACCTCCTGAAAGACAAGTTGCTGTACACTGGGGGAATTTCCTATTATCCTGGGAGAAAAAAGACCAAAGTAAGTTTCAAGATCAAAAAGAAATACTTCAACATTTGGAAACAGTGAAAGAGAATTAAGAATGTTGATTGGGGACAATTGAGAGGCTAGATGGATTTGAAATAGCTTTTTAAAGGATTGTTTTAAATATTTAAGAAAATACAGTAAGTGAATTTGGATTTAATTGCAAGAAAATCTGCTCTGGGAAAGTTTGGCTTCTGAAAATAAACATAAGATAAGAAAGAGCCTTCAAGGTCAGAAGGAACAGACACTAACAATGTATCTCTTTTAACAATGGAAGAGTCTCCTTCCAAAGAAGAATTTTTAGCTGTTTGGAATCAGTGTGTCCAGGAACTATTTGCAAAACTGGGGCTAACAGAGGTTGTAGAAGAAGAAAAGATTTTACTGGACAAAATAGTAGTGGAGGACGACTTGAATAAGGATTTTAAAATGGACTTTAAACAAATGCCAGATTATAAGAGAGACTTGGAAGATATGGAAAAAGTTGCTGTGGATCTGAAGATGGACCCAAGTTGCTTCAGTATGAGTGATATGGGGAAAGAAGCTGTAATGGACTGGAAGAGTAACTTTGAGAACTATTCTGCTTTGGACATAGTGAAGGAAAATATCAAATCTCTGAAACCTTTTTTGAAAATAGGAAGAGAATGATAAGAGATTGTTGTCTGGGGTTTTATTTGGAGAAGAGACTGAAGACTGAGCCTTTCAAAAAGAAGAGAAAGGAATTCAAAGTGGATTTATCAGATCAAGGTTAAATTGTCCATGTTTTGATTTTGGATTGTTAATATTGAATTTTCTTTTTCTGACCAGGACTGTAAGATGATGATTTATACCTGTAAAAGTGATTTCTTTGGTTTAGCTTAAAACACATACATGATTATTATTGGTCTTTTGTATGCTTAAGAGGACAGATCTTTTAGGTTTCACTTCTCAAAAAAAATTTAGAAGCTAAAATGCAAAATTGACCTATTTGTTTAAGCTTAAAATTTATAGTTTATTATTACTGGCACCCTTAATCCTTTTGCTGATTAGACTGATTGGTGAATATTTTTTACAACTCTGTTATTATTTAGGGATAAGAAAGGGGATAAAGAGGGTTGTTGGTTTTTTTTAGTAATAGAGAAGGTGTTAAGTTACTCTTAATACATATACTTGTTTGGAGAGAGGGGGAAGTCATATTTTACATTTCTTTTTTTCTCTCTTCTCCTTTCTTTCTTTCTTTCTTTCTTTCTTTCTTTCTTTCTTTCTTTCTTTCTTTATTTCTTTTTCTTTGTAGGTTTTTTAGTTTTGTATTAGTTTTTATGTATATAAACTTTAATAAAAATATTATAAAAAAATGAATGAGGACACTTATTACAGACCAACCTGACATTCCAAAACAATCAGAGCCCCAAGCCACTGGGCTGGTTTAGGAGGGTGAATACTGAGGGCTGCTACCTCCTTTCCCCTCTTCTCACTCTCTTAATTACTGTTTTAATATATTATTCATTTACTTTTCAATTGCTCCAGTCAGCCTGCATCAATAAAGAGCTTAACTTAAAGAAAGAAAACAGAAGATTTTCATCAAGGAAAGATAAAAACCATAAAAAAACATTCAGAGAGATTACTTCTAATGCCAGATTTTGTTCGCTTGCAATGAATATATATTAAATGTTAATATAAATTAATATTTAATGAGTTTTTAAATAAATAAAATTGGATAGGAGAATATTATATGCACTTCTCTAAGCTCCTGAAAAATAGGGGGGAAATGTAAAGAAATATATATATTTTAAAAGTAATATATACTGTAATCCTAGGGCTGCAAGATCTGGCCTGCAAAAATCCAGTCAGTCATTAGATGGTACCAAAGATCTTTCTGTATCCCTTTACCGGCATCTACTGGTCATATGTGTTTTTGCAACCCAGATCTGATAGATCCCAGTACAAAGAATCAAAATATCTTAGTTGTAAATACATGGAAATCTAAAATTCTAAATATGATTCTGTATATATATATAAAAGTTTAATACATTTAAGGAAGCTTGCAAGCTTTATTTTCTCTGTCTATCTGTCTCTCTTTCTTATCTTGATGGCCTGGACATGGCAATATAACATGTGTTGATGTTCCGAAGTTGATGTTCTCTCTGTTATTGTAAAAAGTAAGAAGCCTTTGGTGAAACTACCTGGAAGCATGTTATCTGTAGAACAGAGCCTGACAGATGGAAATGAATTCCAAGGACCAATCCGGAATCATAATTGTTGCCAGGTAAGCCTTATTTTTTGACATTCCTTAAAGTTATTTTTAAACATTTATATTCTACATGTTGATCAAACTATCCCAAAATTAGTTTATAGCTGGCTTAAACAATTTTACTTTTCCTCAAGATCCACACTCCCTTGAAGAAATATTGTTAGAAGAAGATCAATGCCATTGGCGGATTGATACCTTCTGTCTTCTTTCAAGATTATTATTGATGCTGCTTCCCCGTTTTTCTCACACTCTCAATAATCTTGATCTTAAAAGAGGAGCAACAATAATGCTAAGATAACCACCATCTCAAGTTCTATCAAACCAAACCAGAAACTCAATATAATCTATAGCTCTGTAACCAAATAGCCCACCCATATAAAAATGCAATCTGATCACCATAAAATCTCATGCAAACATTACCAAAATCATACTGCAAATGTCTGTTGAAACAAAACATTCTTCACAGCTCTGCTGAAGTTTAATAAGGATGATGCAAGCTCATTTCCAAGGGGAAGGTATTCTACTGCATGGGGGCTATCACAGAGGAGAATTGCCATGTCCTCTTGGGTTCTTGGTACCCTGACCCTATATGCTTGCACAGGTTGGGCGGGGTCCTCTTCAAAGAGGATACAAGGCATCCAAATTCCCTAAGACCTCTTGGTTCCAAACCATATAATGTTTCGTAGATGAATCCTTTGAACCCTTGGAAACTTCTTGGTAATCAATATAACAAGCAGAAAATCAGTATTATGTTGCAATAGCAACCCCTTTGCTCATCTCTGTCTCTTGTTCTCATGTTTGTACACACATACGTTCTGAATGGAGGAAATGCTGTTGGCTTGTCGTTTTCCTCTTGTGCACAAGGGACTGCATATGTGCTATTGTGCTTGGGGTCAGTGCTTTCCACCTACTACTGGGAGTAGACAGAGATACTGAATGTTACTCCAGCCAGCTAAAATTGCTTGACAAAATTTAAAATATTTTTTCTTTTGAAAATTGTAGCTCCAGCAACTATTCTTATTATGTTCCTAAGTGAACATTTATTGGAACTGTCATTAAAATCAGAGATTTAGGAGGAATTTCCAATATAACCAATTCCACCTTGAGCACACAAAACACGTTTGCCAGTGCCTCAAGGAAAATTAAGCAGTCATCAGGACTGATCCCTCATAACATGTCAGAAATAATTCCTTGTCTTCTCCTCTAGTTCCCTATCAGTCCTGCTTAAAGGCACAGGCTCTAGTGGCTTCTTGGCACACATCTAGGGAGCTAATAATTTTAGCCACTCCACCCAAACTGTAACATGTACACAACCAGACAGAGCCCTATAAAGGGCAATACTATCCCTTCCTTTACCTCTCTGTTTGTATCTAACATGAGGTAACTGGGTTACTCTATTTGTATCCTTGGGAAGGAGCTTTGTTGTATTTTGCTGTATTTCACCTGGCCATAAGAAAGGAAAAAAAATATTTTCATATTTAAAATACTGTGGAATCAAGACACAGGACTGAAAGCAAATAATCAAGGCTAACTGCAGTTTTTATTGGACAGTGTGTACTGGAGGGGGCACCACCATGGGCTAGCGGGAGACACCCCTGCAAACAAAAGAGATGCACTGATATTTATATATTTCAGAAAAGGGAAGGGAAAAATGAAGCATACATACATATTCATATGATGATGCAGACGTACTTAAGTAAGTAATAGATCTCAAGTTACTTTCTGCCCCTCTGCTTATCTACAAGGAAAGCAATAGCCTGAGAAGAAGAAACAAATAAACTCAAGGTGCCAAATGCCAGGAAGAGCACATCCTCCTTCAAGACAGTTGCCTTGGTTGCTATGGGGATGTTTGTGGTAAGGTTTTTACAACTAGCCTGGTTCACACCAGCTTCAAGGGTGCTGCACATTCTTTTATATTTCAATTTTATTAAGGTGCTCCCATTCATCTGAAGCCTCTAAAAACTTATTTTCCTCATAGTCCTCCCCCCTTTTGTCCTCCAGAAAGGCAAAATCTAGGTCAGGCAGGAGAAAGTACTAGGATAATTACAGCCAGAAGAGTTAGGCATCCCAGTGCCAAGTTTTGTAGCCAACCTGCACCAGGTAACCAAGAGGTAAGCAAATTCCAGGGATTGCCACTTTTTTGAGATCAAGCTGGTGTGCCAATTATGGATATAGCAAGCCCATAAACATCTGTGGTACTGAACAGCCCTATGTGGTCATCACAGTCGCTATCAAGCAGTGGGCCCTCAGTAAGATATTGTGATGGAATGGAATTATGAAGGCCAGGCTCAGGGAGATAAGCATTTTCTTAGCTCGCCGCAGGAGCGTGGGAACTACAAGAGGGTGAGACTGGCACCTCCCTGAGGAATTCGCACTGTTGTGGCTGGCTGACTTGGGACCTGGGGTTTCAATCTGGGAAGATTCTTGCTAGAGGTTGTAGCTAATAAACATAGCTGAACTGATTTTGCATTGTCTCTTGGAGTTCCTTGGGTTAGGCCTGACAGATATCTATGTAAGGCATAGTTTTCACACAACAGACACCAGCCCTTTGGTAAATACTTGTGAGTGTGTACATAGCCAAGTTCTATTACCTCTGTGCAATTTTAAAGTGCCGATAGGAAAAGGCATGTCCTTTTGTCATCACAGCCAAACACTCACACACAGTTGCACCCTGGCAAATTGCCCTTGGTTTCTACCCTGTATAGTGCTTGGTTGGTCCACTGGTGCTTGGTGGGTATAGATTGAACATTCAGAAAGGTTTGCCCTAGGTGATCAAGGCTGAGTGGTTTATGTGTTGGGATCAGCATAGAAATAGTACAGAGTACCTCTAAAAACTGTTCAGGTACTCCTACAAAGCAAGTTTTGAATACAGAATCCCATTTATTCCCTCAAAAGCACATAAAGGTTCTCCAGGTGGGATTATGGAATGGATTAGGGCTAAATGAGAGTTATTTGTAGGTAGCCAGTTTAGTGATTATTGCATCTTACACCTTGGCAGCTGCAAACAGACACACTGACTAACATAAACATAACGTTTAGCAGAGCCATTACTTTGCTGCAAGGCAGGAAGTAAAGAAAGGAAAAATAATGCAATAGAATAAGCTAAATATCATAACTGCAGTAGCCTTAAATGTCAAAATTAAAGTCCATTAGAACTTATCTTCAGAGCTCTTCAGGATTTCATAGTAAGAACTTCAATTTTCTTCAACTCACTTCCCGGGAGCCTGGAACAATGTCTTCGGTAGTGCTTGCTTCTGGAGCTGGGGCTGGAGCACGCTTGAGATGATTTAGGTGAACCCACGAGGTCAGACCTTCAAGCTTTGCACTGCTGTGAGTTACTAGTAACACTTGGTATGGGCCTTTCTACCTTAGGGAGAGACAGTCTTTCCTCTGATGCACTTTTCAATGCACCTAATCTCCTGCTTGCAATGGGTCAAATGGTTCAGTTTCAGGTAGCTTGTTCCAATCACAATGTAATCTGACCCACTCTTGGGTCTGGTGCTGCTCCTGTCCTATTTTCCTCATAATATATTATGTTTATAAACCCAGATATCTAATCATATACTGTAACATTTTGAGCAGAGACCTATTTATTTGTTTAACGATTTTCAGGGGTAGAATTATTAGAAATGAATAATGGATTCTCTTTGTCTGACACTTCTAATTTTGTACAAGATAAAATATGATCACTTTTTACATTGATTCAACAGCTTTGTATAAACATTATACAATATGTTTGAATATTAAAACAGTGAATTTGTAACAAATACTATTAAGGTGATTAACTTATCTATCTCTATTCTGGATGTTTTTTTAAGTGACAAAGTAAAATGGAAACATATCTGGATTTCTTTATGATAGTCAGAACTTGCATATTTTATCCAAGTGTTAAATTCTTAAACAGAATTAAAACCAATCTTGATTTTTATTTAAAGAGTGATTTTTATCTAAAAAGGGATTTTTATTTAAAACAAATAAAAATATTTTTTCCTGTTGTTTACCAATGATGCACGTTAGATTTGGCCAAAGCCTAAATCTTGAGACAGGCTGGATTAGTACATTTCCATGAAAATGTATTCATTTTTTAATGTTTCTCCTACTATAAATAGTGATGACGTAGCTTTGTACCAGGTAGGTAGGTAGGTAGGTAGGTAGATAATTATTTATAATTATTTTTAATTAAATGTCCAATCAATCATGCCCTTTTAGAATCACAGATCTACAACTCAAATCCATTCAGGGCTGATTTGCACAGGCCTACTCAGGCCGGCTCAGCAGTTACTGCCTATAGCTTTACTGCTAGTAAAGAACTCTTAAGCAGGACAGGGTAACAAAGTAACTCCAATTATGTTAAATTCAACACATGAAAGAACTTTGAAGGTAGCTGTGTGCCCTTTTAGTTTATGTTGTCCCAAGAACCTAAGTATAGCAACAATGCCTTGTTCCCCAGAGGGGAAAGATCTGCTTTCCATGAAACATCCACTGAAACCAGTGTCAATCTCATTGCAATGAAAGAGGAGAACAAGGAAAAGCATGTCAGGCGATGGAGAACCAATCTACATTGTATCTTTCCTCCACTAACTGGAATCTGTGCTGGGTGAATTACTCACACCAGATCACATTCTTACACATTTCTATATTGGGAACAAATCTGCATTTAGCATAGATGAATTCCACACATGTTCATTCTAGCCCATTTTATGGATTCACAATAATTTCATCAGCTGAGTAGCTGAGGCAACAGGACCTATTCTCCATGTATGGAGCAAGGATAGATCACCTTTTGCTGCCGAGGGATCACACTTTCCATTTGAGGGGCAAGGATTTCAGGAGGGATAATGCAAAATATGACAACGCTGAATTACGCCCAGGGATGAGACCAGAGGCATGGGATTATTCTTTGTCTTTTCAAGTTATTCTAAACCTATTTTATATCTTTCTTGCTTCAGATTACTGCGTTTCTTACTTCAAATTGGTAGAAATGTTCAGATGTTCAGTTTTGGAAATTGTGGTCAGTAGGGACTTCGTTGGAGGTTGAAAAAAAAAAGGATGTAATCTGGGGCCTTAGGTTGCCGACCCATGACTTTGAGACATTCTGATGTGTCTACACTTCTGGTGACATCATGAGCTGTTGGCTTTATCTTAACATCACTAGGTCATCAAATATTTTAACTGGAGAATGTATTTAAATTAAAGGGTAAATCTAAACACACACACACACACACACACACAACCAAAAGGCAATTTCAAATAATACATAAATTCTGTTTTTAACAATGACTGAGTTAAGGATTCTTCTTAAAAATTTTCTGGAGGAAACTGAACTATCTAATATCAGAATATTAACAGTGTGAAGTAGAAGATAGGAATTCCATACTACATTCCATGGACTCAAAGCAAATTTAACTGCCAGCAATAACCCAGACATAGCATCAGAGATGAAATAGTAATATGAACCTGAGGTTTTCCCTTAGGAAAATGTTCAATGTTCATAGGTCAAAGGGTAAATATTTGCAAAATGGGCTGTGAAAAATATCAATCAAATCTACCGGTTGGGACCCAGAAAAGGATATAGGTTATATAATAAAAGCATCATGACAAAATTATCAGAGCACAGCAATGGTGGCAGAACAGTACATGGAACAGAAGTATCTTTTACCTGACTAATATTTTTATATGCCTAGGTAGTATATTAACTGTATCTGATGCAAACTATGGCAGCTCTTCTGAAAATATGTCGGGTGAACTATAGAAATATTGACAATCCTCTAATAATTATGGCTTCTAGTTTTTGTCTGGCTCAAATGTACACTGCTGATGACTAGTTTAAAATGTCTATTCCTTCGGGTACATGGATGAGTGGCTGATGGAGTGGGTTCTTAAGTTTCCAAGATTATTGTCTCTCTTAAACTCTGGAAAGGGAGTTTAAAAGTTTCCTGCAGAGGGAACATATTAGAAACATATCATTTTATATTTCAAGGAAAGACTTTTTTAAAAGTGCATCAACCTTTTGCATAGTTTGCATTATATTCAGTTAAGCTGAATTGTACCATACCCCGTTTTCCAATATGAATTCTTGCACCTAAGTATTCTGCTTGTTGAATCCTGGTAAATTATTTGGCTACCTGATGCCTTCTACATATCACAGTTGCTTTAGTATGAAATTAATATTAATAGTTAGTAAAGTAGTATTAAAACAGGTGCCTTAGTGTATATGATTGTAATAGTCTTATTATAAGGCTTAAGCAGAGTCTCCCAACTGGTTTCTCCAAATGTTCTAAAAGTGTACCTGTATAAGCCATAATGTTTGGGCATTCCAGAAATATTGGTGCCAACATACCGGGTACATGCTAGGTTGGAAAAAGCTGTGCTCGGGTATTGCATTGCCCCCAACTAATTCTGCCATTCTGTTTATCTGGTGAATTTGTGTCATTTTTAGAATCATTATTGCATATTAAGTTAAAATATCAGTATATATCAAAGTATTTTTTTAAAGGGCCATCAAAGCCAAAAAGCTTGGAACTGCTGATTAATAAAAAGACAGAACAATATCCCTTGCATGGTTATAGATGAAGCGGGTACTCCTCGTACTTTATAGAACAAAGAACTAATTAAACAGATTTAGCACTCAGTATTCAGTACAAATGATCTTTTAAAATTTACTTCCTCTAACTATAACAGACCCTCCATAGAGCAGAGATTATTTTGCATATTTCAAAGGCTGTAATCAAAATGCCAGAACCATATGGAACATATGGCTTAGGCAGCAACACTTAGGTGCTTAGCGTGACGTGCATTTGTCTTTCTAATGCAGCAGCTATATTATCTGAAATGCTCTGAACCAAATTAATAAAATCAAACTTTCAATAAAGACAGATATTTCACTCCTGGGAACTCTTATTTGTAACACTCTATTATCCTCTTTGAGGAAAGGAAAGAATGCTTTCTCCCTTCATGCATTAATGGTTCTCAAATTTAAAAAATAGATGAAAATCCTTTATATCATAAAAGGCTACCTGTTTGGTTCAATAAGACCAACTTTATGAAATTAGGCTACTATTTATTTTCTCTCTAACTCTGACTGCTCATGCCCCAATTATATAATTTCCTCGGGATTTTTCAGACTCGCTAATTTAAAATGCAAATAGCCTTGTGAGGTATTGAATGCCA
Source organism: Python bivittatus (assembly GCF_059951505.1). Taxonomy (NCBI): domain Eukaryota; kingdom Metazoa; phylum Chordata; class Lepidosauria; order Squamata; family Pythonidae; genus Python; species Python bivittatus. The sequence goes on along the minus strand of NW_028277058.1, from coordinate 28,580,150 downwards.
CGAACCAGGCTTCTCAGCATTTTCTTTCCCTAAGAAGAAAATACAAATACTTATCTTGCAAAGAATAAAAAGTGTAGTATAATTACAATACAAACAATTATTTCATACTAACACTTCTATAAATTGCTGTGTTCTATCAGATCACAACCGACCTTTTCATATGCTTGCTCCCTCTTCTTTACCTTTTCCATAGCCTCTGCTTTGACTGTAAGGAACAGGGTTAGCATATTTGGGCTGCAGAGATCTGCATGGCCTCTAGACAGCAGTGGCAGTGGCAAAGAGGTAGTGTGTTTGTAAAACTCATTTCATTCTAGTCGTTGTCCAATACAGCCCAGATGGAACTTTGGTTTACTGAATGGCAGTCCTGTAGGGTTACCTGATCTGGGCTGCAAAAACCCAGATGACCTACAAATGGCAGCAAAGAGATACCTAAACTCTCTTTCTTGCCATCTAATGCTCATCCAGATTTTTGCAGCTCAGAATTGGTAGCTTTTTTTATTCCTCTATGCAGGCAGAAACAAGAGAGAGAGAGAGAGGGAGGGAGAAAGAGAGAGAGACCCCTTTCCTCTACTCTAATTGAACTGGCATCTTATGAAAAAAGCAGCGGGTTGGGTCAAATCAGAAATTTTTGTTGCTCATTCAAGTATCCTGTAAAGAGAGGAGAAAGATACTCATTCAAGTATCTCCTCAAGAGAGGAGAAGCGGGCCTCAAGATGGTCAAGAGAGATGGGGATTGTCACCATGATGTACGTCAATTGGCAAGAGAATGAGAGAGAGAAGAGGGACAAGTAATAGAGATAAGGAGGGAATTATAGAAGGGGAGGAATAGCACATGTGGGGATATTGAGAAGGGGGAAATTTATCATATGGGTTTCCAGGTTTTGATTGGATATGCAGAGGAATGGGCCTATCACCTTTTCTATTGGAAATTATGTGCCAGTTTAAACCAGAAAATTCCCAAATCTTCATCTAAAGCTTGTGATCTAGAAAGGACACTTGTCAGCCCCACCAGGTAGACCAGACCAGAAAATCAACTCAATGGGAAGGCTAAAACTACTTTTATAGAAATTGGTTATAATAACAGAATCTTGCAAATCTGATTGTGCTGTAACTTCTCTTCCTTCTTATGGTTCAGTGAATTAGGGAAGCATCTGCCTGAGCTGCTTCCAATTGTTCTCTCTTCTAGCCTTAAAAAATGCTTCAGCCCCTTTTGCCTTGCTTTTACTTATCTCCATCAAGGTCGTCATCCTTTCTCTCTACAACACCTAAGATACCGATGCTTTTGTTTGCTCTGTCATATGTACCTCCACGTGCAACATTTGCACCACTTCTAAATTGGTTCAGTGACCCAATCTTACACTGCCAACCTATTGGGCAGTTGAGCCAACTTATTTGTGGTTCATCTGCAGTGCAAGAAGAAGCTGTCTGAAGACAGTTTTCAAGAACCTCTCTGAAAACAGTTTTCAAGTTTTCAAGTAAACTGTGGTGAGGTCAGCACAAATGTGTTCTGGGGGTGCATGGGGAAATCAAATAAAATCTTTATTATGGTCATAGACCAGCTTAGGTATCAGGAAAAAATGTTAAAATATAGAAGGGACCATAATGTATTGAATCCCAGAGTCTTCTCTATGGACATCCAGAAAAGGAGTAGAGGCATATTCACCTCACATTCTCTTTGATGGGATCTGATTTCCATACCCTGCAGCTTTTGCAGTGGCTCCTGCTCTCAGACTGTGCCTGCAGGATCTTGCACATCTAGTCCTTCCCAGAATTATTTGGCAATAAACTCTTCCTGCTTGCAGCAATCTTGTTCCAGGATAGGTATGTGTGCTCTCTGAAGATATCCTGCCCTGCCAGTGTATGCAGACTCTCTCCAAACTCTTTCCTGAGTGTTATGTAAAGACCACATGGAGACTGGAATCTTTTCCTGTAGGGATGCCTGGGGGAGGCACTAATGTGCTTGCTGTGCCCAGTGGGCTGACAGACTAGATACACTATGGAAATGTCTTTGTCTATCTGCAAGTTTTGATTCAAGGGTTCTTGCAGCATGTCATGACAAGCTGATAGGCTGCTACCATATGTGGGCAGACTGTAACTCTTATCACCAGCACCAATACATAATTTGTGGACCATAATGACATTTTCATGGACACAATAGACACATCTACTATTTCTAGACTTTTATTTTTGAATTTTCTGGTTTGGTATTTTTCTCACCCTGGCTTGTGGGATGTGATGGCTATTGCACTGAACTAACTAACAGCTTATGTCTCCCCATGCTCGTGTGAGAAGTGTGCTGCTTTGGCTGGACTCTTTTTCTATTAATCAAGTGTAATTCATCACAGCATTTTCTCATTCCTAAACACTTTACAACAGTACATGTGGAGACAGTGCAGGTAGTTCATGTGTAGGAGGTATACATAAGTCATATGTTCCTTCTATCTATTGGCATAGCAACTGTGCTTACATGTGGTTGCATTCATAAAGTGACACAAAGTCTTTGATTGATTCACAGAGAAAGATATTATAAATCTTGACAAAAGAGAGAGAGAGAGTGTGTGCACAATGTCTGACCTTTTAGAAAAGCCTGTCTATTTTTAAACAGTCCACCCTTCCCTCTAGGCAATCCAACTTTTCTAAAACATGATCTGAACAAACTTACATTGTGCTTTCCCTGTTTGTGCCTTGACAGCAAAGAAGGTGCCTTAAATACTTGGTAAGGGGTAATTCCTTTGTCCAATGTCAAGATTAATGTTATGTCAAAGTTGAAAAGGATCAATACAATTTGCCAAGGAAAACTCTGGAAAGTAGTACCTTAAGTAAAGGTATGGTTTATTACAAAGGCTTAAATCACACAATCACAGATTGCACTCTCAATCAAACTTACCTGGAATCAAACACAATTAAGCTCTTGTAAAACATCAGGTTTTTACTGTAAAACAATGCTGACAGCTGGATATAAATGAAATAAACCACAGTGCTGCCAGCTATACAATAAATGGAAATCAAAATGGTTTAAATGCACTCTATGGTTAAACTGTAAATGCAACAGTAATTTTAAAGTCAGGGATTGGATTATTTTGCTGTTGAGCAACAGTTGGCATGTACTGCCTTAAACTCCTAGGATTAATCTAAATCCCTGTTCACATAGAAGGAAAGATTCTGTGTATCTAGCAATGTTTGCTAAAGACTGACTTAGAAAGTTATTATCTAATAAATAAATGCTTATGTTTATGTATATGTATATGTATTAATTTGGCAGCTACTTGTAGCTACTTTGTTATGATACCAAATATAACTTTAATAATTGTTCAAAATGATAGCAGAACACCTAGCGAGCATAGGTGCAACTGTAATTTTTAAAATATGCACATTTAAAATAGCTGAATAATAATAGTAATGTACTTGTTTTGGGGATGACATTCCTATCAATGCTGCTTCTGGAAGATTATGACTCCTCCACCAATGTTGATGTATACAGCTAGTGGAATATTATTTGAAATCAAATTATTTTAAAACCAAATATGGCTATTATGGAATGGCATGGCATGGCATGGCATGGCATGGCATAGAATAGAATAGAATAATGTTATAAAGTTTGTGAACATATTTACATGCTTTAATTACTGGAATATATATTCATATGGTTGCTTGATTGTTTAATCCTAAATATGTTTATTTGGCATTGCCCCATTGGGTTAAATTTACAAGTAAGCAGGTAGAGGGCTGATTACTACAATGCCTCCCAAATGTTGATATATTTATAATAAAAACATGAAGGACAAAACTCTGCCACATAAAATTAGAAATACCATGGACAACCAAGAAAACAAACAAATGGATCATCAAACAAATCACCCCAGAGTTCTCACTCAAGGCACAAATGACCAGGCTCAAATTACCCTACTTTGGATGTATTATGTGAAAACCTAGCTGTCTGGAGAGGGTTCTAAGGTAGAAGGAAAAGAGAAGAAGATGACCAGCACCAAGGTGGATGTATTCAATTACATGATGAGTGTACCATTGGAGGACCTGAAAGACCATGTTAGGGCTTCCAGAGCAGGTATGGTGAACTGAAGACTTTTCCGTGAAAACTGAGCCAATGACTTCAGCAAAGATCAAGGAACTTGTGAATAGACCAATCCCTCAGAACCTCCCTGGATAAGGAGAGGATGGAAAATTGCCTACATGGGCTCTGGACAGCTGCTTCTCATGAGTAGAAAGCAGGACAGCAGTCATCTGTGGGTTTGAGTGCCAGGAAATAAAGGGATTAGCCATTTTGCTCGCAACTGTGTGGTGCCTTTCAAAGGACACTAAGTTTGTAAACCTCACTTTCTAATCACTTTTGGAAATTGCCTATTAACCATCTTACAGCTATTAAAAACCTTTGGAACAACACATTTGAAAAGTCATCAGGTGAATTTATTTTCAACACTGAACAAAAGAAAAAATAATTATAAGCTTAAGAACTTAAAGAATTTGAAACAAACAGCAAAAAGCTAAATAAGATTTTGATCTAAGAAAGTTATAAACAGATTAAGGGTCCAAATAAATTTGGAATATGAACTTTTACTATAAGTTTTTGGAATTAACTATAAAAAATAAATAGCTTCTTGTGGGAAACAGATTTATTTTGGCTATCCTGGCTATTATAAGTCATAACAAAGATAAGTTATTTTATGACTTTAGAAACTGGGCACTAGAGATTCAAGGTAGAAAGGAAAAAAAGTACAAGTCTGTTGTTGATGTCAACTAATACTGGGACTTACCAAATGACACAAAACATTATAACATCAGAAACATTAAAGGAGATCTTTGAAGAATGGAGCCAGAAATTAGTAACTATAATATCAACACTGCCAGTAATGATGTCTGCTTCTATGGATAGACTATGTCAAAAAAATGTTAATGAAGGAATAACAAATGAGGAACAAAAGACGCTTGTTAAAGCCTTGAAGAAATCTGTGCGATGGGATAAAGAAGAATTGAAGAGAAATCAAATCCTATGACAAAATTGGATTCAATTAAAGATTAAGACTGTTAGAAGTAAAAGGAAGGAATATAAAGTGGATTTATTCAATCAGGGTTAAAATAAGACCTTTTTTGCAAAGTTCTGGAAAAAAATCTATTGACTTTTTGCTGACATCAGATTGAAAAATTGATGTTTTATGGATTTGCTTATAGATAAGGGATGGGATTTGGGATGAAGAGATATCTGTTTGTAACCTTATGAGGGTAAAGAGTTATTAAATTTGTTTATACTTGTGATGAAGGTTGGAAGTCACTTCTTTATATATTTATTTTCTTTTTCTTTATTATATTCTTTTTTCTTTTTTTCTTTCTTTTTCTTTTTTCCTATACTTTTTATTCTTTTTCAAAATTCTCTTCTCTTTAACTCTTCTAAGTTTAGTTTGTATTAGCTTTTACTATTGTAATCAAGATTCTTAATAAAAATTATATGGAAAAAAAAAGGAAGACCTGAAAGACCATGTCAGGGATTGCTGGAGAAAATCTGTCTGTTGTCGCCAGAAGTTGAAAATTACTTCAGGGCACATAATCAATAATAATAAAAAAATCATCTGTCTTCAGTTCTGACTGCTAAAGTCTAGTTTCTGAGAGAGAGAGAGAGAGAGAGAGAGAGGGAAAGAGAAAGAGGGAAAGAGGGAGGGAGAGAGGAATGACATACCAGATCAAACTTGATTACTTGTAAATATGCTTTTGGAATAAGTTGGAATTGGAAGTACTAATTATTTGTGGGATTATGTCTTAATATTTCATAAATTGCAATACATAAATCATGACAGAAGGGAGAAGAAAGTCTGAAGAAATACAGAAAGCTGTTTTATTTTGAAACATCTATAGTATCTCAAGACATAATGTCACAGTGTAGGCATTTACCTGAAAGCATGTCACTTTGAATGAAATACAGCATATGCCCAGGAAAAAGGTTTCAGATGCTGTGAAATCCCACCTGCATTTAAAAGCAGCCCACATGGATTAGTTATCCTATCATACTTCTAGGATTTGTTCATCAATTCTTCAAGGAAAAAAGAGTACCATATTGTAGAACACTCATAATTCATTCTCTAGGTGACTTATAGTCCTCTTATGCAAGCAAGTTCAATTTGTATTAGTTTTAATGTTCAGCTGCAAATACTTTCAAGCATACAAACTTCTGTTTGGAGATTAGTTTCATTCTAAGCAGTGTCCAAAATGTGTTCTAAAAGAAAAATACTGTATTTATGTATGTGAAACAGGACATTTTCTACTTGCTGCTTGCAATGAAAGAGGTATTTACTCTTAATAGATTCATGAATAAGATAGCAGTTACTAGCTATGTTGGATATATAAATATGACACTAAATACCAAAAGTTGAATAACACTATGAGAGTTCTTGAGAAGATGGCATTTTAAATAGATTCAGCATGACTCTTCTTAATTCTTATGTTAGCACAGGTATTATTCTAACATGTTCAACACAATATAATTTATTTTCCAAACAGATGTATATATTTGTATTCCAAATGGATCTGACGTCATAAGTGATCTGACTGAAGTGATAAGCCCCATCATTTCAAAAGTATTATCCATATTCAAAATCTCAGTTTGTTATATGAGTTTCATTTAATCAGATATAATCTTTGCAGTTTAGTTCAGAGTTTCATTTAAAGCACATGGATGTCCCAAAAAGGAATACTAGACAAAAAGCTTTCTATGCGTGTTTGTAGACCTGACCTTATCTTTATTAATAAAAAGCTAAAATGACTTATATTGTCTTGAAAAATACTTGCTTACTACTGTACTTGCTTGTAATTCTTATAAATCAAAAATAGTGATTGGATTAATTGCTGCAAGAATTTCACATGAGAGATTGCCTCTTTGCCTTGGTATCAGTTTCATTCAAGATCAGCCCCGAACAAATTCCAAAGAAATGTCCTGATGGAAAGATGCCCACAGAAATGACAATTCCTTCAATTACTCATTTAGGACATAAAAGTTGCTGGGTCACAGGAAATAACTTTGTGTATCCCCCTCTCCATTCTAGAAGGGCACATAGAAGGCTGATTTTCCTGCACAGCTGCTGTTTTTTGTAGAACTTGGGAGCCCTCATTTCCAAGGCATCAGCTGAGCTCAGCTACATCAAATAAACTCAGACTGTGGAGCAGAAAAGAATCAGTGGAAAAGAACTCCCCATTTTGTATTTGCAATCATTTGCTGAACTACAGTCATGACAAAGAACTTTTGAGTCCAAAGGCATTAACATCATAATTTCAGAATATAACATAACAAATTATTAACAGATTATAACTTTAAATTATTAATCGACAAATACATTAATTATTGCAGGAAAGCATTTTAAGATGGAGAACTATATGTTCTCTTTATGAAGTGAAGCTACAGAATCAACTATAAAGTACCAGCTTTAGAAAATATTATTCCAATCTTGCCAGTAATAGTTCTTTGTTATTACTAACCTGACTGCTAACATTAGCCCTGCAAAAAATTACTATCCTGTTAGAAGAGACATCACTGAAATGTCTATAATTACTGACAGATTTATCCATATGCAATATTACTCAATCTTCCAGAGCTTCTCCTCTGATACTTTGTTTATTTAGATTTAAAGGCTGTCCAGCTGCAGAATGACTTTGGGCAGCTTACATTTTAAAAGAGTAAAAACAATAAAATTTCCCTCTGATATGCAGTTTGGGAGCTCAGTGCAAAGAGGGATTCAATTTTTTAAAAAATGCTAACTTTTCACATTTGCTAACTGAATGACTTGGTAGGGAACTGCTTTTTTTTCAGGGATCAATATGTCCTCTCTCAAAACAGAATGATCCTAATTTAAGCCTTCTGAATAGATACAAGTTCATGGGAGAAATGAGAGACAGAGATATGGATGTATAACCTACTGCTGCTACAATCACATCTCTTAGTCAACAAACATCTTTTTCTTTGTGTGTAGAGAACCTCTTTCTTGCAAATTGAATTATTTTTTCATTCTTATTTCCAAGAACTTTTGATCCTCCCCATAGTTAATTTATACAACTTTCCACTCATCTTTCCCAACCCATTCTTTTTTCCCTTGCTTTCACATTTTCCAATTGTTTTAAGTCCAGAAATTTTTCAACTGTGTTAGTTTCTTTACTTAATCCTTCATGAATAAATCCTGCTTGCAAATCCTTTATTACCTACTATTAGCTTCTACTTTGTTACCTATTAATAGCTTTTTAACTGTGTAAATAATTGTAAATTATATTGCTGTGTTTGCCTTCTTTTTGTCTTTTGCCCCATTATATTTTGGAGTACTGATAGAATTGTGTTTATGTGTGCTAATATATTAAACACTAATTTTTATGAACCTTGGTGTGCTTTATCACATTGTAATGGTTTAGCTTTTGTCCTTTTCTGGTGAAAAGAAAATAGGTTATGGGCATGTTAATAATCCAGAATGTAAAGGAATATAATTCAAAAGCCCTTGTACCTATTTTTATTAAAATTCTTAGCATTTACCAATTTCTATGAGATTTGTCAGGCTTCAAGCCTTCATAAGGTTCTAAGTTTCCTGCAAAATTCATTCTGGTTATCATGGATTTGCTTACCCATGCCCGATAATGGGAGACTAGAACTCCAGTTGTCCCTTGTAGGAATCAGTTTGAAAACATTGGTTTAAGTGACTAGAGCATGCTGGCTGGGGAATTCTGGAAATTGAAGCCCACATGTCTTAAAGTTCCCAAGGTTGAGGAACCTTGGTCTAGAATATAGACCTTCTCAAGACATCCCTGTTTGAAAAGGAGAAGCAGCGATCTGTACAGAAAGGAAAACTGAAGGCAGAGACATCACACATAGCCTAGTGCCTCTTGCACATATTTTAAAGCATATTTGGGCTAATGACTGATTAAGACTTCTTGCACCAGTAAAGTTTTCTTCCAGTGAAGAGCAAAAAGATACTTTCGTTGACAAATCTGGATGAAAGAAGTGGAGGACACTTTCAGAGAAATGGTATGGGAAAAGCCATTGATACATCAATGATTATATAATATATGCAGAATATTCTGATTTCAGACCTTCCTATTAGGTAGGACATAATCTGATTCAATAGCATTTTTCAGCTGTTATTCTAAAAGCACATGGAGCAAATGCTTGACTTCTCATGTCTGCTAGATCTATCCATTATGTCCTTTCACCATATAGCAACGACTTTATGTGGATATATACTGTACATTAATACGACCTATGTGTGACATTAACAACCCTGAACAGGCAAAATGCCAAAATACATGTTTGTTTATTATGCAGGTTGCGTATGGGGGGAGTGATCCTATTCTGTACCACCAAGCACATTCTAAATTAGGTGGAGGTAATGGACATATCTACCCTTACCCTTTAAACTATTTTTGTTCTGTGTATACCAGCTCAAGAAAATCCTGTCTAGACTGAGACACTTTGGCAACAGCTTGAAAAATATTCCATCTGGACTGCAACTTACTATGTCCTCCCACCTCCATTACCTTCCCACCTTTCTGTTCCATGAAGGCAAATGCCAATTGCTTTTGTTCCTGTGGGAGGGTCTTGCTGAACAAATATACTGTTATTGTACGTATACAGTAGATGTATCTGGGGAGAGAGAGAAAAAGTGAAAATTATGCACACACATGGTTAACACATAATACATATAGATACAGGATAGCAAACAGGTTAAAATAAATTCCCCTCTTTACATCCTGTTCCACTGCAACAGGTTCTATACTTCCCTTTTACTCAACAGAGCTGAAATAGAAAAGTTTGCTAGTTTAAAACCCCTGGCAGAATTTTTTTTTTTTAAATTACTATCTTTGTTTCCTACATAGTTCCCTCCCCCCCCCCCCCCCCGTCCTGGGCTTTTTTTTAATGTCTACTTTTCCAGCCATCTGAGATAGAAAGGTTTCATCCCCTGTTCCCAGTTAGCCCATTAAAAAAAAAAATCCCCAAGGGAAAACTAGATACTGAAGAAAAGAAAAATAATATTTTTTTCAAGTCTCAGGTTTTGAACCACCAGCCTTCTCTATGCTAAATGAAGAGAATAACCATGGATTTACTTCAGCTCTGCTGGTAAAGAGCGGTAGCATCTCTCAGAGCGAGGTGTAAGCAGCTTAGTTGAAGGGGCAGTCACTTATCTGCAAAGTAGCAAAGTAGGACTGTTGAGGTTCGCCTGCAACAGACTGAAGCGCTGTGCCCCAAATAACAGGAAAAAATATATTTAGGAAGTAAAACAGAAAAATGTATGTTAAAGTTGCTTTGAATGGGTGTGTGTGTGTGTGTGTGTCTGTGATAATAGAGGCAATGTTATATTTCTGTCCTCCAAAATAGTTGCCTGCTTATTCAGGCAGTGGGACAACTGGGCAGTGGGCATAAGCCATTCTTTTCTATTAGTGTGGTGAATTCTGATAATTGTGGATTTCAAAAAATCCAGATCCCAATAGAAAAGCTAATATTTATATATGGTAGCCTAAACAGCAATGTAGTAAATGCACAAATTTCCAGTGGAAGAGGAGTAAAAGTAATTGCTGAAATAGACCTGATTGTAATACTATTGGACTTTTCATTTGTGCTACAGCTACAAGAGGCTAACGTGTTTTATTCAGGACATGTTACCTGCATATATTTTACAACAGTTAGAAACACACAGGAATAATTTTTACTTTTAATACTCCGAGTATCAAGTCCTCTTGTTCTTTTCAAGATTACTAACAGGACTGCTGCTATTAAATATCATGCCTTTATGTCCTTCTTCCCAGTATGCTAAAGAATATTCAAAACCAGGACTATCAGCACTTAGATTCTACTAAAAGAAGTTGTTGAATATCTTCCAGATACATTTAAGCGAGAAGAAACAGTTGTTACCTGATGGACTAAACCCATAATGTTGGGCAAAATAGCCTAAATTTAGAATCTAAGTAGCAAAACTTGAGTGAAACAGAAAATCTAACAATTCAAGCCAATAACTTAATAATTCTTTTGCAAAGAAATTTTAGGCTGAACATTAGTTATATGAATATTGGCAATCAATTCCGGGTATCCATTTTTACACAGAGTTCTATATATCCAACCAATGTTGGTTGCTTCTGGCCTTTTTGACAAATATGGATAGAAACTGATAGAGCTGAAGTATCATTTATAGCCTAGATGTTACATGACTCACCAATGAAAACTGATCCCCCCAAATGCTAATTTACTTCCTTTCTCTCTCTCACTCTTTGAGACTAATACAGAAAGCTGGAAGAATAAGCTGAAAAGCTTCCCTTACATGGAAGCCACATACTGTGAAATTTTGTCATCCCGCCTCTCCCCACTCATTTTTCATGAGCAATTTCCATTCTGTTGTGTTCTCTCACAGATGGTGTTCTGGAGATATGAAAGAAAACTAAGACTATTTTTCAATCTGTCACAAAACTATCTGTAGGAATGAATGTAGACTGTTGGCTTATAGACACAAAGTCCTCTAAGGAGTACTGTCACTAAGGAATGCTTTCATGCTTGGTATTCTAAATTAGCTGAAATATAGGGACTATAAATAAGGAGGCAGCTCAGTTTTCCATATTTTCCTCTTCTGTCTGCTGGAAGCATATGCATTATATGAATTTGGTTTAGCAATTCTAACTGTATAGGAGCTTAATGTTGAATGGTTGGTTCCTTGCTTATCTTCTTTCACTTTGATCATCAGTTCTCCCATTTTCCTTAACTCCTTTGCTATTTCATGCCCAAGCAGGATCATACCCGGTTAGTATTGGGAGGGGAGACTACCAAAAATACTAGGATTGTAGGCTAGATTGTGAAGCTAGAAAACATCCCAAGAAGGCAATGGCAATGATTATAAATGTAGGAAAGGGTCTGCTCTAGATGAAAAAGGAGACCTGGAATAAGCAGACTAGTTCATCTGGCAAGAAGAGAGGAAGCAGCAGATATTTGCTCTGATGTGCAGACCTGTAGTTCATATTGATGTATTGTTTCCAAGAAAACAGTAAGGGGGTCATGAAGTCAGTACAAGTCAAGCTCAACTTGAAAGAGTTTTATCTTTGCATTGTATTATCCTGATGTATACCTCAGCTTTCTCACTGGGGCACTTGAGGTAGTTACTAATTTAAGAAGTATTAGCACTTAAAAGTTATTAAAAGCAGCTAAAATTATTATTACTTGAAAAAGGTTGGAAGAGGGTCCTCATTTGTTTCCTTAAAGTAGAGAGTGGGGACAAATTAGAAATCCAAAGAAGGTCATTCCATAATTTGGGATGACATAGGAGAAAGACCTCTTCCATACGCTCAGTTGACATGCTTTTGAAATTACAGGCATCTTTAAGAGCATCTTACTTGCCAACCCCAGTCCTGGGCAACTTTATACCAAGACAGGTGTTCTGTTAGATATTCAATCTCTATAATAAGGAATGATAAAGCAAAGCATCCTACTCTACTAGAAATAGGTTTTCATTTAATATCTGGAGGCTTTTTTCTTCATTCTTTTATATTGTATAAATAAGAAACCATTAGGATTTATTTAGGTGTATATTACAATTTCCTACTTTTATAACCTTAATTGCATCTAATAGTGGCAGCACAACCATATCCATTTATTTCTTTAATTCCTAAATGTTTGATAACTCATAAATTAATTACTCTTGTGTTCTAAATGTTTCTGGTTTAAATAGAAAATAAGGATCCAGTATATTTATTTTATTAAAGTTATGTCCACTTTTCAGAGATATCCTTTCAGAAAGCAGCTGATTTTTAAAATATTTATTTATTTATTTATTTTCATTTGTATACCACATGCCCCCTACCACCAAACAGGACAATCAAATCAACAAGGACAGAAAATGTTCATTTCTCAATGATTAAGCTGGCTGGCACAACTGAACTGATAACAGGAATAAATAAAGTCCCAGGCCTGCTAAATTTAATTGAAGTTGGTGCTGTTGCTCCTGCTGCATGTAAAATAATGAAGATGAGAAAGAAAAACAGAAATGAATAGGACCCCGTTCTCAAGAATTCTGTTTACTCACAGCCCATATGGTGTGGAATAAACACAGTGGGCTTTCTATACTAGAATGGTGCAGTTTGTAACCTTCTTTCCTAGCTAAGTCTTGATTGCAGCCTTTGTATAAGCATAAAGACTATGTTGTTTATATTTCTATATAACACACCAAGAGAACTCCAAAAATATTTCAATTATCGCTTCCAACAAAAAGCACTAGGAAAGGGTTTTCTTATAATCTAATCTTCTGGGTTCATGTCACTTCTGAGTGTGTGTGTGTGTGTGATTCTAGAAAGTACCCAGAAGTAGGCTTTGAAGAACCACAGTCTACTGCTGTTCTCTAGATTTCTGTGGATAATTCCATGTAATGGCTCCTGAAAAGTACAAGGCTCCAACAGAATACTTTCAAGAGTAAATTACATGCCATCTGAGTCACTCTGCTGACGAATGCCTATACTATGGTAAAATATCAAATATTCTTAATGCAGCAGATGGCTTTTAAAAAATTCTGTCATACAAAATATCACTTTGCTTGCAGCCTTTCCTTTAACATTGCATTTTAGCATCCTATGCATATTGATGGTTTTCTGAAATGAATTTAATGGCTTTAAAATGTCAGAGTATGTTTTTCTTTCGGAACCTGCCTTTCTGAACAAATGTATTCTTAAAGTTTACATGACATTTTTAAAAAAGAAAAATCTATACGCTGATCACCTTATTTTTACAGTATTGAGAGGAAATGTTCCTCTCAGTCTGATTCTCCCATCCAAGTCTAATAATATCACTAACATCATATTTGACAGGAATGCTGGAAGGGGTTCGGGGAGAGAACAACTCATGTGAGCTCATTATTACTGTGTCTGTGTGTGAATAGTTTGATAATTATTTTCAAGCAACAGCTTTCTTTCCCCCTTTTAAAGTGACATGGTTTGGTATGCCCAAACTTTCAGACTTATCACCTAGATTCTATGGAAACCCCTGACTCCAGTTCCATCACTCCTCCTCTTTCTGTGCCTATGCATGTTAACAAATCAGCAGCTTCTTGGTATCTTATTTGTGCAACAATGTGTATATATATACACATTATCTATAATGTAACAGATATAAATGCCAGATATAGATTATATTCAATTTAAAAGCAAATTAACTCTTCAAAACAAAGCACTTATATAGAAATGGAATCCATTCACATGACCAGGACTTATCATATTAGTATCTTTAGCAACATTAACATAGTAATATGTGATGTCAACCCTTAATCTCTTCCAAGGGCCTTTACACATCAATATGGTGTCCTATCCTGAAACTTAGGTGGAAACCGGACCTGACGGGGTTACACAGACTAAGCAGGTATACCTAATTGTCACTTACTTATTCAACTTGATTGATCTCTGGTCAGTTCATGATCCTTTCCTGTAAACTAAGCTGCAAAACACAATTAAATCCCTTGACAGTGAAATTACCCAGAGGCTATAGGACTATATAATAACGAAGGCACCAAACCAGTATTGTTGTATAGATTTAAATCTAAGCACTGTGTGACAGCTAAAAAATACTTCTTAAATCCCAGAAAACTTTCAAAGCCACCCCACAGTCTACCCTCACCTCCTACTCAACCTAAGAACTGCTAAAAATGAAAAGACATTATGAATCTCTATAAAAAAGAGAGGCTTTCTGACAGCAATTAATACTATTGGTTGGGGCCAAAGAGTCAGCCCTATTTGTTTCGAGTGGCCAGGTTTAAACTCTCCCATAGGCACTTGGCAAGGTGGGAGTCCCCTTTCTTATCACTGTTTAACATCTCAGATGAGGTCCAGATACCTATACACATATTTGAGGGCTATTTTGACCTCTGAGAGCAGAAAACTGATAGCTCAGCAGAAAAATGTCAAAGCCTCTCAAGATGATTACATCCCAGCTGAGCCAATTAAGGCAATGAATTGGGGTATTAAGCTTGGCTTCAATTTTTACCAATATCAATAAAACTTCCCTCATTCCTAGTGACCAGAGATCAGCAGTTATCATCTATATATTTAAACAAATTAGGAAAAGCATGCAAAGTATAGTTTCTGGAATTATTTCCATCCCCTTAATAACAGCTCTACTTTGGATCACATGACCAGGAGGGAGGGGTCTTAGGATGAAGCAGTCGGCAGCCTTCTAAACTGCCGCCCAACTGCATTTCTCATAGGAATGCATGAAGGATTTTTCCTGGAATATTTTTCTCAGATCTATCCCATTGTTTAATTCAATCTTTCTTTTGGTGGCTTCTCTGTGCCCCCTGCCCCACCCATTTCAGTCCTGTTCTGTTTGGTTTTTAGAGAGTTATTCTGCTGATGGACAGACTCCCAAGCCCCTTTACATAATTCCCTTCAACATTTCATTGGGTAGAAAGACTAACAAGGAGGGAAAGCATTCAGAGCCAGACTTCAGGAATTCTTTTCAGATCCTTTATCAGCTGTGCCCATAGGAGGCAACTGTATTTTCCTCTGTATAAGAAAGATCTGTGTTTTGTGGCCGCCAGGGAGGCACTTTCTCCCCAAGTGTTTTGCCACAGCAAAGTGTGGCCAGTGGGTTCATGGATCTGAAGGCAACAAACACACAAACAATGTAAAAGCTGAAAGGATTTATTGAACAAAGCAAAGCACAAGAATAACAGCTTTTAATTGCAAAATGTAACAAAAAAATATTCACAGATAACAAGAAATGGCAACATTTAAAAGAGGAATATGAATATTTAATACAGAATAGAATCTCATGTTCCTTAGCTGATGGGATCCCTGCCCTCATCAAAGGCAACATCGAACTTCCCCCAACTATATCAGCTAATATGCAGTACTTTTTCAAGGATTTAGATCTAACCTGAAGCTCATCCCCAGGAAGTGTTTCAAAGCTTATATAGTATATTATTGCAATTAGTTATACTTCTAATTAAGTATATTCATTGCTTACATTTCTTGTCCATTAGCTATCAGAAATTTATGTGAGATGGAACCAGTTCATACATCACCTTCCCTGATACAGGTAGCTGGCCTTGAAGTTAGCAGAATTCTAAAGGAAGAGATAACACTCTTGAACTAAGCTACATCAGAAGATGAAAAAAACAAAACAAAACAGCTAACTAAAAGAAGCACTGGTGGAGAGAATGGAACAGGTACAGGACAGAGATTTGCTTTAAATATCTAAGGCTTTACCAAGCCATGCTATGCACAAGAATACATAAAGGAAGCCATTTCATACAGGAAATCACAGAGGAAAATGGGGCACCCTATCTCCAACTCCTCACCATTACAGTAGTCTTCCTCAACAGCACTACACAGGGACAAATCAAGGTGTATGACTTGATGTCTGTGTGCATGTTTGTATGTGTGTGTGAAAGAAGGACTAAGCAGGATGGGTGTATATGTGTTACCTCTGTGTGTCTGTGTCTGATCTCCTTTCATGATGTCTGCATGTTTGTGTGCATATGTATGTGGCCAGATGGAATAGAACACTTAACAGGTAGACAAGGATATAGAACCTTTGATTTGTTATAGAAGCAAAGAAATGTGTATGAAACAACTCCAGCAACTCTCTCAATATGTGCACTCAATATGTGTATTCTCAATATGCACAGTTCATACTGCAATCATTGTTTAATTTCTTCTCCTTCTTTCTCCTACATGTTGAATAAAGGGCTAAAAGTGACTCTATTTTGGCAAGAGGGTCATTTTTCTACCTGTTCCATGTTTTGGTATTGGCCAGATCTAGTAGCAGGCTGTTTGCTTTTGACCATGCAAGAACTAATTTTTACCATATACGTGCACTGAGAAGCACAAGGTGGGCTACATATGCTCTGCTGTGGGTCACCTGAGCAGAAGGGAAAAGAGGGGAGCTTAGAATGGAGAAGCCATTATCATTCCAAGCCTCTACCACCTGGCTTTCCTGTAAGGATGCATGGGGAGACATTTTTTCTGGATTTTTTTTTCATAGCACCCAGCCAGATCTGGCCCATTTTCAAACTCAGTTTTTCATTTTCTGGCTTCTTCTGCCAAACCAAATTAAGTCCCATTCTGGCAGGGTCATGACCCACTTTACATAATTATTTTCAACATTCTATTGAGGTGGCAATAAAAAGGCAGCAGAGCAGATTCTGCTAATTACCATCCTATAACCATCATGAAGATATTAATTGAATTATATGTTGGGCTATGTTAGAAACTTCAGTACTGGATGGAGCAGAAGAACATTCTGACCAACTTTATAGCATATGATTCTTCTATGGGCCAAGCATTATTTTACAACATATGTTTAAGAAATACTCTAGCAACCCAAAATAGAACTATATGCAACATTTGTCATTTTTAAGGGGAACTTTGATTCCATCTTGAAAGAAATATTGTGTTATAAGTTTAAGGCCTCTACCATAGATAAACATTTGCTCTTCATTATTTATAAGCTACACAATCTTTCAAGTGAGATGCAAGCATAGGGAGATTCTTATATTTTAAATCCAGATCCAGAAAGAGGTTAATTTATTATCCCCTTCCTCTCTTGCCTTTCCATCTCTACATTAACTCCTTAGTCAGATCCTTGGAAGCTCTGGACTTTCACACTCCTGAGATAAGTGGTAAAAGTTCATTAATTCAAGTTTACACAGACCATGCTGGGATTTTTATCATAAACACCCATCAGTCTCAGGAGAGCATTGAGGATCCTTGCTTAGCATTATACTGATGATTATCTTTTGATTAATGATCAGAAGATTACAATTACAGTGCTTGGCAAAGGCCCTAAGGTGAATAAATGGAACATTCAGGGCAACACTATTGAGCAAGTTACAGTAAATGCTTTAAATATCTCTGGATAGTATTTCATGCCTCAGGCAGTGCAGACAACACAGCTGCAACTACCTTAAGATTCTTCTATTTAAAAAGAAGTTGCTTTATATCTGTTGCCATCAAACTGTTACAAGCTATGTCATTGGACCAACTCTTATATGGAGCCCAGTTAAGTCTATATTCCAGTTATAATTCTCTGGAAAAAGTTCAGTCCAAATTTCTGAGAGCAGTACTTTGAATCCCTAAGTGTGTTCTAAATTTCATCCTGCAGCTGGAGGTTGCTTTACCTGGGATCCTACATCAATTTAAGGACACCACTGCATTTGATGAAGTAAGCTGCAGCCTTTTTTTTAGTCTGAAAAGGTGTTTCTAGACCCCTTTTGATTGTTGGCTACCATAGACTAACATGGCTGTCTTCCTACCTTATGCCTTAGTAGTAATCTTGAATCTTTGCTTAAAATTTAACATTAGTCTAATCAGCTTGAATCCTCTAATAATCTCTGATAAATTTCATTTGGCCTCAGAGTATAGAAACTGTGAACTTAACAGTCTTTCTCCAGAGTTTTTGCTCTCTGCGGACTATGACCAAATTAGAGTGTTCTTAAACAGCAAGATGGGGGAAGAAATAGCTGTAATATAAAAGAAGGGAAGAAAAAGTGGAAAATAAAAATGGAATTAGAAAGGAGAAGTAACAGACAGGTAAGGGTGGGGGGGAGAAGTCCTGTACAGGTATTAAAGTACACAAAATGTTAAATTTACCAGACAGACAGCCCGTCTCAAGGTACAGCTGATTTTCAAAGACATTTAAAATTTTAACAGTAATATTTGCAGCTACTTTCATCTCCTCCTTAATCCTTTGTTTTCAATAGCTTCTTCCAGTCTATTGGGGAATATAAAATGACTCCTATTTGCAGGTAATTATTTGGGGAAAAACTTCCTATTAGGTGAATATTGTGATTATTTCATAAAGTATTGGAATTATGTTTTGAAACTTTTAAACCATTATACTTATAAAATATTTTATTTAAAAGAGCCTAAATGAAATGAGTGTGACTGTGCACAGGTATGATTATGTACAAGGAGTTAAGAGTTAAACTGTGGTCCAAGCTTGCAAATATTAATTTGTGCTTGAATGGCCCAAAATCTCAGTAAGTCAAAATCAGCTGCTAATAATAATCATAATCAGCCCCCAAGAGTCTATGGATTTCACCGAGTAGAAAGATGTAATAAATCAAAGCTGCCTTATTTGGTCACATTTATGATTGTATAATATCTCTTTTGCAAACGTAACTAGAAAAAGTAGAATTTTGCTGTTGGCATGGTAAGAACAAAATAAATCCTCCAACAATGGGTAATTGCTTAGTTACAGTATGTCTGTGTAACCACATAACTGAAATATATGTTGACTGGAAGTGTTGAGTAATCAATGTTGGAAGTTTAACATTAAAAGATTAGGAGTGATGGTGAAAACTAGCTAAGTTGTGATGATTGAATACATGTTGCATCTAAGGAAATAACTGTCATCTTTAATCCTACAATATAGGTTCTGAAAGAATTATGGTTTGCTTTGTTTTCAGTGTTTCTCTACAAGTATACCACTTTTCCTTATTTACTAGGACAAATGATGTTATTTTTGTAGAATAAGTATTAATTTCTGTCAGTTTATTTCATAGTATTAAAGTTGAAAATTATCCGTAAACTCTAAGATTGATTTGGTTGCATAAGCCAAAATAACTACTAAATTGCAACAGAAAAAAGAAACCAAGCTTACCATTCTGCCCCTTACAGATGCTTCATTCAAAGCAATTGTGTCAATAAAAGGTATTTCTGATAGTGCTTTTACTACATTGTCATGGAAAAATGAGTGAAACAATACAGCTATTATTGAACCACAATCCTCCGAATCTGTGATCATTCACTATGCTATCAGGCTGTTAAGAGCTATAGTTCAGCAACATTTGGGGGTCCAGAGTCCCCATCACAGGCTCAATTCAGCATGTGAATGATCCTTCAGCCAATATTGCTGATTAACATTTCAGAATGACAAAAGGACATGCACCAAAAATTTTGGGTTTCACCTTCAAGTACTCCTGCATACGTATTTTATAGAAAATGCTGTTATCACTAAAAAAAAAACCAAAAACTTACAAGTAAGCACAAACACATCCTTGATTAATTTGTACCACTTGTAATCTAAAGAGGGAACATATATAAAAGGTATTACAAATAATATTATATACTTTCTTTGTGATCACTCTAAAATAGTACAGAACAAGATTTGATGCTAAGTAAAGATTTGATCTAAGTCTCCAGTCCTTCATCGCGGTAACTCTATTTTACTGAAAATTGGAGAACTAAAATATTCTGAAGTAAGACACCAATTTTCAGTTCTGTTAATGATAATGTTCTGGGGGAAAAAATCCATTTTCTCTTTCTGACCCCTTTTTTCTTAATCTCTGGCACATTCCTCTGACTCCCTTCTCTCTACTTCCCTGTCACACCATAGACTGGGTTTCATTGTTCTTGCTAAAGAATTTTTTGATTTTGAGATCTAATTATTCTGAGAAGCCTAGGTCAAAGGCTGAAAAAAAAAAACTATGCAGAGGTCAACGTGCAGAAGTATGTGTGAAAGTTGCTACTTCTGCTTTTACAGGCTAAGTAACAATTTCATTTATAATGGTTCTTCAAAGCTTCTTAAACCACATGCATATGTAAATATGAAGAGCTATGGACTGAAGCCAGAATTATGTTAAGATTGTAAAATGTATGCACAGGTTTACTCAAATATATGCATTATTTTCTAAGAATGGATGTTTCTAATAAGAATCTCAAATATGCTTAAGAATATGAAAAAAACCCTCATTTTAAATTTATTGTGGAGGATGACTGAATAATTAGAACGAAAATTAATTGTCACTAGAAAATTGTGCTTTTAAAAATCAAATACAATCTGACATCACCAAAGAGAAAAATGGGAAACTATTAGTTAATGCATTCAATTCACATTTTACACATACATGTGACTCTATGTGACACAACCTTTTTCACTAATAATTTTTAAAGCATCAATGAAGTGGTTCCATTACTTTACTAAAATTCTAATTTTTATCAACTGATCAAGAGAAAGTGAAAGTTTGACCCTTGCTTTACTAGAGTTAAAATACAGTAGTATCTACCACAATAGACTTCTAATTCTGATTATAGATGGCGAGTAACAATAGCTAGTGTTAATAACCCATTTCAGACTCTCCCACTTCTGAATTGCCCCAGCTGATATATTATACACTTACCTGAATATGCACTGTTAAACTTAATGCTTCAAAGTGACATGTATTGTAAGACATCATTCGAACACATACACATTTTATTTAACAAATTCTGCCATGCTTTATGAACTTAGTCTTTGCAATGACTTTTTCCCCTTCACTAACAAGTTATATAATTTGTCCCACACAGTCTGTCCCATTTACAGTGGTACCTCGGTTCACGAATTTAATTCGTTCCACAACTCTGGTCGTGAACCGAATTGGTCGTGAACTGAATCAAATTTTCCCATAAGGTTCAATGTAAATACAGTTAATCCGTTCTGACCCCTATGAATGTGGTCGCCAACCAATTTTGGTCGCCAACTGAATCAAATTTTCCCATAAGGTTCAATGTAAATACGGTTAATCCGTTCTGAACCATATGTATTTTTTTTTAAACCACAAAAATATGAAACAAAGTACAGTACAGTACAGTATGAAGAGAGAGAACACTAACCTTGCTTGAGGCGACTTCTGGCATGGAGGACAGGAAGGCGGGTGGGGAGGCGGTTATTGTTTGGAGGGAGAGTCCCCCTCGCCTACAGGAAACCACGACCATGTGTCAAAGCAGGGAAGATGGCTACGGGTCGTATTCGTCACCCGATGCGGAGTTCGCGAACTGAAGCAAAATTTTGCGAACGCTGCTGTTCGTGAACTGAATTGTTCATGAACAGAAGCGTTTGTGAACCGAGGTATTACTGTACTATCTCCGCTTGTAATCCTTTGGCATCTCTCCCATTGGTTGATGTTGTTGTGCAAGGTGGCACTGTACTCTCAGATATGGATCTTCTATAATCCACATTGCTTGGATTATTTCTCAGTTCTTTCATCCTGGCTAAAACGGTTGCAGTTTCTGGTTATCCAATGAGTAACTGTTCCTTATTCTACAGAGCGCCAAACCAGGAATTCTCTTCAGTACAGATCTTTAGGACAACAGTTCTTGCTTTATTGACACGTTTTTCTGGGCTAGCAATACACTGGATAACAAAATGTATTGTCCTCATTTGTGAGTGAAATAATATTTTGAGGATGCTAATTGGCAAATAATATGTCTCATTCCTAAAATACCTCACAGCTCTTCCAGAAGTCTATCAATGACTGATCAAGGCTGGTTTGGTCACATGAACATACCTCTTCCAAAGTTTGGATATTTCAGTTTGGACACTTTGGTTCTTGATGGATTAAGCAAGAAAAATATGAAGTGTTATTAAAATTTGGGTGGGGAAAGATAGCATCATGTGACCAAGGACTTACTAGGTATTCTGATGCCAATATAAAGATTAAATGAGTAATGCTCTTTCTTTCTTAGCTTTAAACTGGCAATGTGACTATTTTTAACTTGAACGCTTTCCTCTTCTTTCTCCAATGTGATTTCACTTTTTTCATAATACTATTACTCCTGTGGAATAGAATAGATGGTGTTAATTTCCTCTCATGTGGAGCTAATAATTCCAGTAAAGGGACATTTTATACTGAGGATAGGATATAAATCCCCCCACCCCACCCCCAGTACAGCTCCCAATATCTTACAGAATCATAGACTTGGAAGATATCCTAGAGATTATCTAGTTAAGCCGGATTCATAACCTGCATGTGGGGACAACTTCCAAAATTCCCAGCAAGGATGGTTTTCCTGTTCAATGCAGACTGCCACTAATCCTTATAGAATGGCATTCTAATTTCCATTGAAGGGAAAAGCTTCTAATTTCCAGTGGAGGGAAAAGCTCCCAAGGCATTTTTTTTATTGATGAAAACAGCTTTTTATGCAAACAGGTTTTTTCCTAATGTTCACTTCATTGATTTCTAGTCCTAACTTCTGGGCCCACTTATTCTATTTAAGAACTATCAGTCTCCTTCAGGCTAAACACACCTATAGTTATTTCAACTCTTCTTCATAGGTTGCAATTTGGTCACAAGTATAGTTGTCCTGCTCCAAATACTGCAAATTTTTCAGTGCTTAGAACTGGATGCAATGCACAAAATGCTGAAATGTGGAGCAGAACAATCTCTTTTGATTCTATCTGCTTTAGCTTATTGCTTTAGCTTATATTTTGTAAGTGTCCTATTGCTTTAGCTTACATTTAAAAACAGTTACATAGTATGATTAGGTTGTCCCCTCATCCCCATGCCATATTTACAGCTATTTGTTTTTTGAACCTAAGTGGTGGGATTTTATATCTGCTGGTTTTGGCCCAGTATTTCATTCTCTTAAGATAATTGTTATCTGTATTCTATCTTTCTTTACTGTTTTGTTGGAAATAATGCAACAATGTAGTAGTGATCCACCTCCAGAATGCCAGATTTGGGTTTAACTGCCTAAAGCAAGTGAGTTGTGGCTGAAGAACAGGGATTTTCAATACTGGCCTAGACATCAGCAGCATCCAGTCATCCTGCAAACATACACAGTCACAAGATAAATGAACAATGTAGTTATTTTTATTTCCCATCAGACTTTTGCAAATTACACATAGAAAAATGGTATACAGATAGCTAAACAAAGTAATAAGGTTGCCATGTTAGGAAAAATGCAGTGTGTGTGTTGGTGGCATGTGCACATGCAGATGTTGCCTTGATTTCATAAATATATATTATGCCTTAAACAGATCCTATTTCAAGTTGTTTCTACACTTTTTTCAAGGTTCAATGAATTCTGTTTCTATAAACCTCACCTAATTTAAAATGATTCTTCCACATCTCTGCAAAAGACAAGTGTGTAAGATTTGAAGTCATAGACTTGAAATGTTCTTGGATCTCTCCATACTAACTTTTCCTGGGAAACTCCCAACTAATCCTAAAGTCCCAACTAATTTAACTACCAGTAGACACTGCATGCAGATGTAGCCTATATCTGAAACAGTTATTTAGCATTAACTTCATTTGAAAAGAGGTGTAGAAAAAGATGCAGTTAGCTACTTGGTGATGGACTGTTATGGACAAGAAAACTGATGGACTATATCTCCTCAGAATATTATGAGATATAAAACATATAATTAAAACAATAAATTACTGAGTTTATTTCCATTTATGTAAATGCAAATTGTATTTGTGCTGGATGGAGTTAATTGTCTTGACAGGGGTACCAAACATAATGTATCTGAGAAAGGTAATGAGAATGTTTTATTCCATAGCTTTAGTTTGAGGTAGTAATTCATAAGATCATAGAAAATATATTGAGCTACACACATAAAAGTAATGGTCCCATTAGTTTGAAAGCACATTTATTTTGTCTATTAGACTCCTCATAAAAGCAGTGATTTGTTTGGGAACATAATACAAAGAGTACAGATTTTATAGGTAATTATTATTGAGGTGGGAAAAGTCAAACATATTGATATCAAGGAAAAAGTTATGACATAATTATTTCCTAGCATTTTCTTCTTTTGTGTGTGCATGCGTGTGTGTACATGTGTGACTTTAATAACTGAACATATGGAGATTAATTTGAGCGTGGGAGCCAGTGTGTATATCTCCAACAACTCTATAATATTACCAACGTTTCTGCCGTACTTGTACAGATGAATTAGCTCAACAGCTTTTCTGTGTTATGGATGAAAATACTATAGAGCAGAAAAATATCTATTAACAATTATGTCTGTAAATTGTTTTCAGATTTTTTCCCCTAAGCTGAACTGAGTTGGGCAATTACCAAGCAATTGGAATCAAATATGAAATAGTCCAATTGTATGGCTGTCTATATTTTCCTTTCTTTTTTCCTGGCAATATCCTGCATTTACAACAGCTGCCTGATATGCAGAATTTCAATACTGAAGTTCACAAAGATGAAATCCTGCTGAGAGAACTCTGCCAATCAGTAATGAGCTCTGTAGCTATCTGTGAAAATGCAGCTTGTCAAATACAGTAAATGTAGCTAATATTAACTATTTGCTGCATCACTTCAGACAATTCTGTTTTATTGAATTCCAATCTAGTGTTACTCACAGGTTTATTTGATGACTTCTAAAACTAGAGCTTCTCTGGGAAGTTCATCTGACATTCAACTATGAACACATTACATTATTCTAAGTCACCAGCTGATTTTCTTTTTGGATACACATGAAGATATTTCAATTGGCTCTCTTGTGACATAAGACTGTTCAAAGCCATTACTTGACCCCAAGATCTACTGATACATGAATAAGCCAATGCAGCCTGAATAGGAGATATTTTTGCATGTAGACCAATGCAAGGATGGAAAGGCTAGCATTCCCTCCCCAAGATCACAGGTCCTTTGAAAAATTCTTCCTCTTATCTGTTTGAAATGAAGGCTATTTTAAAAGCTCATTGTCATGTTTATACGTAAGACACAAAATCTAAAATAAGAAAACATATCTATAAATAAAGCTGCTTAGAAATGTGTCCATTATAGGGTTGCTTTGTTTAAAAAAAAATCACTTGATCTTTAGTTTTCATGCTATCAGAAAAATCCTTAAATACAAAGTTTTCTAACTATGTCTTAATTCCATTCTTCAATTCTGTTTAGTAGCAGTTTCCATTCCCATGCCCTGTGCCATGCTATTGCCTATGCCTAGAATCAGGCTACTAGTTAGAGATATTGTGTTCAGTATGGGAGCTAACCCTAAATAGTAGGCCCATTAAGGTAGTAATGAAAATAGCACTTCTGTGGTAACCATGCGAAAGAAGAGCAGCTTCATAAAACTATATCCTGATTACTTCTCCTGCCAAGCAGACGACTGACTTGTTTATTTATCTGCTTACTGTGGGTTATGTGCCACTCTAATCCATGGAAACTTATATATATCATGGAATTTACCACGTTGTAAATGATTATATTAACTTTAATAAAAATCCTTCATGAATTTCTAAAATCCCACCTGAAAACTTCCAACTTGGTAGTCACAACTACATCCTGTGGTAACAAATTCCACAGTTTAACTATAAGCAAATTATGAAATAATTTGCTTTTAATTGTGTATATCCTGCCACTGCAGGAAAGGTGGGATATAAATCTAAAGAACACCTAACATTATTAATGGGTCTTAGAACTGATTAAGTGAAATGTTTCTCCTATCCACTATATCCAAGCTATACATAATTGAAAATACTATTAATTGTTTCCTCACCATTCTTGTAAGTTTAGAAACTTCACACATTATAATCATTTCTTCACAGAGAAGTTAATTTTCTCCAGGATCATGATTAGGAATCAGAAACTTTGTGCCTATGAAGACTAGTCACACCCATAGTGTATGTTCTTCTGCAAACTAATTTATTTTTTTTATTACAAATTTAATCAAAATCTTAACATATTTTAATTCAGTATATTATTATAAAACAATATACAATATTGTATGTACTGTATGTTGTAAGATCTTCTATGAGAATGTCAACATTTCTTTCATACATTATCATACGAGATTTTTTGTATTGTCATGTGAGATTTTGGTGTGGAGGGTTAAGACTATCATTATATTGGCAGCCTCTTCTGGCACCATGAGTCTTCTCTTCTTAACTACTCTTTTCAGCACATTTTCTAGCTTATAAAATGTTTTAAGGTGTGATGGCCAACATAATATACAATATTCCAAGTATGGTCACACAATAAATTTATATTATATATTAACATGATTTATATACTTAACTCTTTTTATAACAAACCCAAACATGCATTTTTCTCAGCCTCTGCACACTGTCAATGACCATTCTCCCAATCTGGAAATCTCTTTTTTGGACTCTTTGTGTTGACGTTGGTAAATGTGATCATCTCATTTTTCACTCTTAATAATTTAGAAATTACTTAAGAATCATTCATCCCATTAGCTTCTTGTATAACAACTGACATCCTTCCATTTATGAGGCAATACTTCAAAAGTGACTAATTTCTAATATATACCAACAATTCTGAAATAGGGGAAACTACATTAAAACGTATATTGTGTATAGTACTCATATATTTCAAAGGGAATTATAAAGGACAACTTTTAGGTGTATGGAACATGCCCAGGAGATACTGCAAAAGGTACTTTAGTTTTTTGCTTTTTACTTCAAGATAAACAATAACAACAAAAACCCCAATAAATTATTCCATGTAGACATTTATTATGCAAACTATTCTTACTGATAGGAAGTTAGAGACATTAATCTCTAGTCCCAGCACTGTCCCTGTGTGTCAAAAATGTCAAGATGGCAATTGAGACTGCTTGATTAAATCCCCACTCTTTTGTACATATCAATATTGCATGCATGTACAAAGGGGTGCAGCTTCTATCATGCAGTTCTAATTGCCATCTTGACTTTTTTGACCCTCTCCCTTGCCAGTACCATTGTCTACTCCTGCTTTCTTAAAAAGAAAGCAGTGGGTGATATTCTTTTTCTGAGTTCTATCTGTAGAGAAATAAAAGAGGCTGAGGTAACTGTAACATGATTATAAATTTCCCATGGGAAGTGCTGAAGGGAAAGTCTTTAAATGGTGTAGATATAAAGCACTATTCCCATATTAAACTTATTAAAATATTTATTTAAATAGTTTTTTAAAAAATTCTTGTGCAAATCAGCCAACTGTTTACAATGTTGGATTATTAAAAGAGATAGTAATACTTTGCTCATTGATTATATGTCTCTAAAATTAATCATAGCAAAAACACATCTTTCATAGACTTTTACTATAGAGAAACCTACAGTTTGGGGGGAGGGTTGCATTTATACTGTCTCATTATTATAAACAAGTAAGTGTCCATGAGAATGGTTTCTCTAACAGTTATGAATATCATGCATTGAAGAGCAGCTGTGAGGCTTTTAGATAATGTTATATTGGTTTGCTATGTAACCTAAAATGACCCCACAGAACCTGCATGAATGATACGAACACTATGCAAGTAAAATCTGCAGACCTCTCTATTTTATGGGTCAAAGTTCTTTCTTACATATAAATGTGGCCTACCTTCTTTCTCCTTTTTTATGTTAAGATAAATCAAATAACGTTATTTCAATTGGAGGAGTAAAAATGCAACATTAAAAATGCATTATTTCTAAGGAATCTAGATAATTTGATTCAGTACCTTAATGTAATTCATTCACTTTTAATACTGAAGGTTTCCATCTAGGAGTTATAACAATTGATTGGAATTCTGCTATCTTCAGAAAACTCTGTTCTCAAAGGCAATTTTCAAAAGCCTAGGGAAGCCTTGCTGAGCTACAATGATCAGTATAGATAGGGACACTGAGCTGCAGATAGAAAGAGAGAATTCTATATATCTGTGATGTGTCTTTTCTTATACTAGGAAGACATGAAAGAGAATTGCATAAATAAGTCTGCAGGATGTACCTGTTTCATTGTTTTGATTTTTTTCAATTAACCTAAATATATCTTTCATAAGGTTAAACCTAGCTGTATTCAGAAAAGAAACAAATACTGTAGTGGTTTCTTCATTCTTTAAAGGACTTTTCAGAACTAGCAAACTTGGGTCAAATAAGAATAATAGGGCATGTGATGGAGCCAAAAAAGGAAATAAAATAATTACAATAACAGCTCTGAAAGAATTCTTTATACCTATTTAGTTATACTGTCTCTGTTCTATAATATACCTTTATCATGTGTCTGCAATTATTATAACCTCAAGCCCTCATAGTTGCTTGCCTTATGTAGGATTCTGCATTTGTGTGCACAAACACAATATTAGAACTGACAACTTGAAATTAATTCCATAGTTTGATAGGATAGATAGTCCCTTGTATTAATATAGTGACATAATTAATTAATAACATGCATACTATCAGCATGTGCAAGTGAATATTCAAAACTTTTTAGTCTGACTTACCTGGTACTTAAGACTTCAGGGAGAGTAGAGTGTGGGGGGAGAGGAAGGAAATCTGAGAATGGAAATTACATGTTCTATATATCACTTGGCGTATTAATAGTATAATGCATATTGGGCCTAAGTTCTTTGGAATTTCTCCAAATGATAATTTGTATTTTCTATTATGATTTATTTCAATCACAGGCCGGAACATACATAAACATGAAACATACATATGCAAATAGTTCATAAGCTTATCATGCAATTTAAAAAAAAAAAGTATTTCAAAATTAAAATGATTGAAGTTTAAGTCTTACGGTCAGGTTTATAATTTATTTATTTACTTATCGATTTATATAGCCATCCATCTTGCAATTGTGACTCTTTGCAGTAAACAAAAATAATGAATATCAGCAAACACTGACACTACTCTGTAACAACACAATGTTGCCTGAGGGCAGTCAACTCAAGCACATAAGCACAGTAATGCCAAAGAAAACCGTAATGATGGGCTCACCCGACCCATAGGCCCCATGTCTGGGGGAGCATCAAGGTCTTCAGGAATTACAAAGTGCCAGCAGGATGGGGGCCAAACAAATCTCAGTATGGTGTTCCAAAGGGCTGGCACTGCGACAAAGAAGGTCCATACTTCCTGGATCCTGTCAACACTGCTTAATAGATGGGACCTAAAGCATGCCCACCCTGCCAGATTTAGTGGGCCAGGCAAAAACAATTGGAGAAAGGCAATCCTGCATATAACTTGGCCCCATGCTGTGTTCCTGCAAACTACCACACAAAATATAGCTATTCTTATACATATATTAGCATCTGGGCTGGATAAGTAAAAAGAAAATGGTAGATTGCGAGTCACCTAAGAGATGAACAGAAATTAGAGACCGGTGATTATCTTGATAAAGAGCATATCTTGAGAACACATGGTCCACTGATTCTGCCACAAGGGCTTGTTTCCTTTATCTTCTATATTGCTCTGCAAAGGGAAATAAGTCCACCCTTCTATGTGTAAAACACTTCTAGTAATTAATATATTTGGCTTGAACAAGCAATTCATTCTACCCAAACTATAATAGCTTGAAACCCAAGTCACATTTATTTGGTATTCCATAGCAAAAATGCTTGCTTTAACACTGACTTTAGTATGTTCAACCTCTAAAGCCAAGAGTGATCTTGGTGAAAAGCCTTATGAACAGAGTTTAGCCTCTATTTGATGGCACCACAAAGACTGAGAGGAATTAATACTAAAAGACCAAGTTGAGATGGGTCAAGACTTAACTTTAACCAAAAATTAAATGTGGCATCTCATCTTAATCTTCAGTAATCTGACCTTTAATTTTAAAATAGTATTTGATATGCATTTAGGGAGACTATGTATTCTGAATTTAGAATATCATAAACAAAATATTTATTAATTATTACAACTTATATGCCATTCTATTTCTAGAGATTTTGAGTGGTTTACAATGTTAATATAAGTTTAAAACAAACAAAAATCAAGAATACAATTATGATCAACCCAAAGCAGCACCATTACCAGGAAGATACCCAACGTCTGCCACTTTAATCATTGATAGATGCCTATTAAGTACCTAGTGAATCTGTTGTTTGGGGCAGTTTGGACTTTTGCTATCTGCAAGATCAAAGGAAACAGATAATCATAGTTCTCCTTCTTGACCAGGAAAACCTATGTTCTTTCATCTTTCACTTTTCTTTAACCCTGTCTCATAGTCTTCTCATTGCACCCCTTTAGTCAGAAAGTGTAATTTAAAACAATGGTCTTTTATTTTAGGTTTCCTTGACCTGGTATCCATTAAATCTGATGGACTTCAGCTCCTGACTTTCAACTGTGAATTTCAGAGCCTTGAATTTAATACTAGTGGTTGAAATCCAACATATGTGGGACATCCATCAGGTGAAAGAATAATCTCGGCCTTAAATCAGCAGCCCTAGGGAGGTACTAACATAAGATGTACCCAGATATGTAATTTTTAATAACACTGGCACTCATCCTATATTATACCTAAACTAAGAGCTCCATAGAAGACCTTGAATCCTACCAGCTATAGCTGCGGGTCAAGAGGAAGTGTCTAGAAAAATGGACTTCAGCAGCATTTAAATAATGCCTAGCCAACGGTAGTGGTGGGAAGACATGCCTAGAAAAATATGAAAGCTTCAAGAAGGGGAACTTTCATAGGGTTTTCCCCCCTTCCTTGCTTCATCTGTCATTTGGAAGCAGTCCATACAGGTGACCAGAGAACATGAAAGCAATCAATGTTTGTATTCGCGGAAAAAGCTGCAATTCAAATGATTGCACTGGTTTAGGACTGGGGTCCAACTTCCCTCTGACGCTGCTGGGAAATAAGACTGATTTAAATTTTAGGCACCGCGCTGTTTTCTTAATGGCAGCCTTCCCGTTTCCTTACGTCTCTCGCGCACCCGTTCTCTTTCTCTCTCTCACATACAAGCACTATGGCAAAGCTCCTCGGATGTAACTGTTTGGGCAAGACGAGAGGAAGTGACTAAACATGAAACAGCGAAAGTCGTCATCTCGGTTCTGACGGGGAGGACATAACAAGCAGCACCCGAACAATAAATCCGTCCTCCATCACCCCCAACATCAAGTGCCTGCGAAGGAAAACGGTCTGCAGCTTTCCCTCCCATGTTCCGAGTCTGTAAGTACCGGCCCGCCGGGTGGCCTGAGACAATATCGCTTCGCCTCAGCCCCACCTCCTCTCCCGCCTAGTGCCCATCGCCCGAATGCGCTGGAAGCGACCTCCTCTGCGCTGCCGTGCTACCGGAGCAGCCGCTCCTCCTTCGCTTCGGCGCTCTTTGCACCGAGGCTTAAGCCCACGAGCCACTACCTCAGCCCCTGGACGGTGGGCGATCCGACTCATCGCCACCCCCTTTTACGCGCTTGCCATCAACTCTCCCCCGCCCCGTCGTATTCGCCGACCGAAATAAAGCAATAGCGTGATTGCCCGCGCGGGCGCCAGACGCCCCTGCGGGTACCTTTGTGGGGGAGGATCAATGCTGGAAAAGAGGCGGGACGAAGGAGCGCGGAGGAAGGGCAGAGCGGCTACCCACCACCCCGCTTCTCCTCCCCCTCCTCCCCAAGGGAAACGCTCGTGGCAAAGTCAACGACCCGGAGCCCGCCGGGCCTCATCAAACGCCTCGGCCCGACCCACACACGTAATGGAAACAAGCACGTCAACCGATCCTGCCCAATAAGGAGGCGACAGGAAGGCGGGGAAAAAGGCGCTCACCGCCCTTTCGGGCACCATTCCCAGTCTCCGCCCCATCGCTCATGCCCCCCTTTCTCCCCCATACCCATGAAGGCTCCGCGTCTTCGAACCCCCTCCTCTTCCTCTAAACTGAGCGAGACCCTGTCACGTGACGGGGACCGGGCCGGTTCTGAGCCTGGCGGCTCCTGGTGTGCTTGGGGCGGGGGAGAGCGGCCGGGCACGGCGCGAGCGAGCGAGCGAGCGAGTAAGTGGCCACCCCTTCGCAGGAGGGCGAGGGGTGGATGGGAGACGGTGCTGTGCCTTTACGGGGCTTGGGGCGGGACCCGACGAAGCCGCCGGCTCTTTCCGTGGGATATTGGCCTGGAGAGGAAGGCGAGCGGAGCTGCTCGCACGCCTGCTCGCCTACCGCCGACTAACGAGGGCGAGGTGCTGCCAGGGTGTTAGTGCCGAGGGCAGGGCGGGGAATCCAGCTCCCTCCTCCGTTGCCGCCGCCGCTGCCGCCTCCTTCCCCCTCCCTGCTTCGCGGGCGGGCTCGGCGGTGGCGGCGGCTTGCGCGTTCCGGGGTGGGCTGGGGGACCTTGCGCGGTAGGCGAGCGGCAAGCACTGGTGGCAGTCGCGGTTCTTGTCGCGTGTGAACCTGGGCGGCGGTAAAGGAGCCTGAGGTAAGGGGCGAAGCCCGTGGCCGAAAACGGGAGGGAGAGGGCGCCGCGACGGGGACCTCGAACTGGAGAGGCAGGTGTCGGGGCTCCGCCGAGCGGCGCAGGCCGGGCATGCTGGAGAACTGGCGAGCCGGAAGGAGGTGGGGTGATGAGACCTGGCTGGCGCGGCGGGGCCCGCTTGCGCCCTCCTCTGCCGTCTTCGTCTCGGTGGGCGATGGGCGACCACGCTGGCCGCCTCGGAGCGAAGCGCCGTGTGACCTTGAGGGCACCCCGAGCGAGGCTGGCGGCCGATTGCGGCTGCCCGGCCCCGAATCCCCGCGCCACCTGGTTAGAGCGGGAGCGAACTGCTGCTCTCCCCGTGCGGTCCGAGCGCTCGCAGCTCGGTCCGCCGACGCGTCGCGCCTCTTGCGATGACCGCCGGACCCCTTCGCACAAGGTGTCCGCGCCGCCGGGTTGGGAAGCCGATGCCTCGCCGTCCCCAGCAGCGTCGGTCTTTACTACCCCTTTTCGTGGGGAGTCAGCTGTTCAGCCTTGTCTCGCTGGGGGTCGAGGTGCTAGTTCTGAACTTGAGGCTGGGCTTCTCTGCCTTCCTACCTGTAAGATCGTTGACTTTTGACAGTCAGGTATATTGCTGAAAAGGAAGCGATTGCTCGTATTCCTGCTTTCCCACCCAACACCCCAGCTGGTTTGTCGCGGTATTAATGTTATGTATTAATGGTAAAGGAGATGTTTTTATTTTGAACCGTGATAGAAGCATTTCAGAAGCATCCCTGAATGCAGCTTGAGCCGGTGAGGCTGGTCAAAACAGCCTTGGGTAGTGTAGACCTTGTCTGGTTTTTATGGCATGCCTGTAAGACCCTCTCTGGGGGCTAACCTATGAATACTGCAGCTCATGAATTTACCCTCAGTTGGAGGTGGGGGGAGTGGAAAGGGAAAGGTTACTAGCTATACTCCAAGAAGTAAAGGCACTTGGAAGATTGGTGGCTGAGACTTCCTCATGTATTCATCAACTGATATGTACTTTTAAGCCACGGATATAAAAAACCAAAATAGAGGAAAACTTGAGATACTGAAGAGCATCATATATGAAAACTAACTGATAAAAGTTGGATTGTCTGACATATTGCTGCTATGTATTGTAACCACGTCTATTGTAGAAAAGACCCAATTTCAATAAAGCAAGGTAGGATGCACCAAGTTGAAATAAATACCTATTCTTAAATACCTATTCTTCTGGCCTGTGTATTTAGGTGTAATTCTAATGTTAATAATAACCATTTTTCTTTTGCTGGTCTCCCTGTCCCCCCCAGTAGATAATGAAACTGATGTGTTTTTTCTATAAATGTAAATATATGAAAAGTATGAAGGTATTTGCTGATATACAAACTAGTGAATGTTGCTTATTTCAGTGCAAATAAATACTGTAAAGCATTCAAGCTTGAGATATTCATGTAGAAAAGGCACCAAAGAACAAGAACTGGGAAATCCTTACTTGAAATTTCATCTTTTCCATGAACCTACTTGGTAGCCTTAGGTATACCCCTGTTGTAGCCTCAGCCTGCTCCCATCACCTTCAGCCTTCAGTATGGAAAAAATAATTATATGTAAGAATTTTTACTGAGATAAATATAAAAGTAAAATATTGCTGTGAATAGAACATGAAAAATATGCATATTTTAAAGGATGGGAGCTGATGTAAAACAGCCAAAGCCAGATTCTTACACTGAGTTTCAAATCAAGTATATTTTGTACCATAGAAACACAGATATATGCCTTAACCAAAATGGAAATGGTGTCTTGCTGCTTTTTAAGAGCAGTTGTTTTTAAAAAGGTTGAATATGGTTTCTTTAACAAAATATTTGTAATAGAAAATCATGTATAACAATGAAGGGAAAGAAATAACATGCATAAAATACATTTCAGTAACTTACGTTGGTATAGATTTTGAATTATATGCACACATTTTTTATTCCAGAAGCTTGTCCTGTTATCAAATCAATGATCGTTGCACTGACAATAGAAATAATTTTAGCTATGTTTGAGTTAGACATTATAGTGTAGTAAATGAAAGGTGAACAAAAGCTTCTTAATTAGGAATTGATCTGAAAACTGCTATCTTGAGTACTTGATGCAGTGGCAAAGTGTTTTAAAGGAGTTGTAAGATAGGGAAGCTATTTTGCAGTATTGGTTATTAATTCTTTTCCTGATTATATAGGAGAGATATTCATAACTTCTAAAAGCACAGATGATGGAGAATAGTACTATGAAACAGATGAAAGGTTCTCCGTTGGTATAAAGGAGATTGAAATATTTCATGAAACCTGATGATTTTCTCTGATTAGCAAGAAACAATATTGAAAAGTCAACTTTTAAAATTCAGTTTGTAGATGTGGCATTATGTTTATACACCTCCATCCATAAGGCTGATACGTGTTTTTGGTCTTTAAACGTCATCTCTAGATAATACTATATATTAAAAATGTGCTAAGTACATATTTCTTTCTACATTGTCCTCTGGTTTTTGGTAGTGATACAGAGTAATTATATATTTATGTTGTGGTTTATCTGCTAGGAGCCATTAGTCGCAAAAAGTAACTCCACAGGATTTATATAAGTCATTGTATATTTACGATATAAGTATTTCAGTTGTTCGCATGTGGATGTTACAGTCTTCCAGAAAGACTAAGTCAGGAATCATCTTTAATCACCTTAAAGATGCTCCTTCATTCTTTGCTGTCTGTAGGCGGTGGAAATAGTCAAATTGGAAAGTTAGTTTAACTGGTTGCAGATACATTTACAGGTTCAAGTCAGATGTTGGTTTAAGTTTTTAAAATCTTGAAACAGTTTTGGTCAAGATTATTTGAAGGTCTGCCTACAGATTTATGAAACCACTAGTTTGAAGGACTGTTGGTCTGCCATTAAAGGTTTAAAAGGTTCATGGGGGACCTGATATAGGATCTTCTTGATAGTAGACCCTGACTTATATAACTCTACTCCAAAAGATCAGTGTTTAACTTTATTTAGGTTTTAAGATGTTGTTTGCACTATTATGTCTGTACAGCAATACATTTATTAAATCTGGTTTGTAGTCAATGATTTACTCCTTATTTTTTTTAAATAATGCATGTTATGAACTTGTTATGTTTCTGTAGAGTCCCATGTTTTATGTTAAAACTTATTGAAGAAAATTTAAAAATGAAAAGTGGATAAGCAGTACATTTTGATTATATTTGATTACATAATTGATTAGTTAGTTCACAAATGGTTGCAGCAGTTTGATCTATACATTTTTTGTGTTTGAGTATGACCATTCATTTTGAGATATTTACTGGTAAAAGAATAAAAACAGTTCAGTATAAAATTAACTGAAATGTATTTAATTTCTTATTTTTTAAAAATCATGCAAATCTATTTATTTTCTGAAATGTGTATTTCCCTTTACAAGTTTTCACTTGCTAAAATTTTGGTGTGATGAAGTAGGGGAACTCGATACATGCAATATGAATTTTCATTTGAAGATTGCATGAAGAAGTGCACCTGGAGATTGGCCTGTCTTAGGAAACAAAATCAGGATGATGGAAACTGCAAAATAAATATTGAAATAGTGCCTTAATTAAAGTATATAAAGTATATATAAAGTACAGGCCCAGTTGCATATGGTCTGATATTGGGAGTATATTCTCACTTCATTTTTCACTTCTGTTTTAAATTTTTTACTTTGAATAAGTAAAATTTATCTCTTACTTTTCTATGAGAATAATAAAATGGATTATCTTCCTATGCATATTGTAGGTTGTGGGCCAGATCCTTTCCAAAAATGTATAGGTTTCATTTGGTAAACTGTTGCACATTTTATGCATTATAATTAATGAAATGATATACTTGATGGTGTTATAAATACTACTGAGTTTTTGGCATTCCTAACAGCTGCCTTAGCTCTTATTTGGCCTGTGTGTAATTTGGGGATTTTAGGAACAAGTAGTGGGAACAATGGCTACCAGAAGGAGGATTTTTCACAAAGTAGTTCCCTTAGGGATTTGGTCAGTCATAAAACAAAAACTGAAGCTGAATGGTTGATGGGGATAAAGGGAAGTGACCTTGGGAACATTGGTGTCCACAGGAATCCTCACCTTTGTTCAGTCACAGATACACTCGTGGTATAGTTGTGCATGAAATGAGAAAATATTTGTTTCAGACCCAGAATAAGCAATTACATTCTGGAGATTTCTACTGAAGTATTTTGCGCCAGTCACAATTTAGTAGAACTGAAACCCAGAACACTTTTTTTGTTCCTTGTTTTGTACAAAAGGAAAAAAAGGGGGGGGGGCTTGGGCAAGTAGGGCAAGACTGGTGTATATTGCTTCTTCTCTCCTGTTAGTTCCCAGCACAGAATATCCTACTGGCCCAGCCACCCCTCTGCCACCTCTGATAATGTCCCAATGCAACATATCCCATATGATGCCCTTCCTCCGATCTTCCCAGTTCCTCCCCTTAGTTGCCATTGTCCTGGGGCTTTCCCCCCCCCACCTCGCTTGGAGCCATAAGTTCTCAGAACAAAATAGTTCTGTTCCATTCTGTGCATGGACTAAAACATCCAAAACATGCATGTTTCAGCTTGGGCACAAGACCCATCCCAAACCAGCTGTTCCATGCACCCAACATTTTACACATACTTATTTATCTTACTGCCATGCAAATTAGAGAAATGCCATATTATTTTTGTGGTAATTGAACTCAGATACCTTTGTGGTTTCTTGGGAACCGTGAGCCTGCAAATATTTTATTCAAGGCTTCACTATCAGATTGATATCTTTGGTATTACTCTCTGGCCTAGTCTTCTTGTTTCTGACTTAGATATTTAAGGAAGTAAAATAGTCAGGGTAGCAAAATATCCATTCTTGGGAAGTTTATGTCATACTGCTTTTTGCTTTTTTTTTTTAATTATTATTTGTTTTCTGTTGATTTTGTGTCATGTTTCTGTGTGAGGACTGATGTAGTTATCATTATCATTGTTAATATTGTTTTGATGGGTTTTAACTTCACCGTGGATATTTTAACTTTTATTTACGTAGCCTGTAAGCCACCAAGAGTTGTTTAATTGCAGTGAGGTAGAATTATAATAAATAAATAATATATCATCTGTCTCCAGTTATGAAATACTTGGTGCATCAGAATCAGTTAGACAAGTGAAATCATTAAGAGCCATAATTGTAGGTTTAATCATTGATATAAATCTATTTTAACAAACTTTCTTGCACATGTAACATGTCTCTCTGCTGAATGCTTATCAAAAATCTCTCTGTATTCCCCATTAACCTTCTTTGTCTTTCTTGTTCATATTTACAAGAAATATAAACAAGTTTGTTTAATCATATTATATTAAATTGACTGCAATTGGTTGAATTCACAGAACATACTAAGTTAAAATCAAGGAAGCCATTGTTTATTGTAACATGTGAATACAACTATTGCATTAGGAATTCTATTTACTTACCCAGTAGAGATTCCTCTTTCTGTGAGGATTTCTATCTACCTTTTACCCTTACTTTTCTTTGAGTTCTGTACCACACTCTTTTTTGCTTCTGAACAAGATTGCCCGTGCCATTTCCCTCTGGTTCCCCTTTATAGGTGTGTCCTTGCATCTGTTAATCCTCTGTTTCTCTCCCTCAGTATATATTCTCATTTCAGAATCCCAAGTGATCCCTCTTTCATTTCTTACTGCCATATATCTTTATCTTTGTATATTTCTGTTCCTTCTGTTCTTATTTCTGAGGCTCATTTCTGAACATACAGATACACATTGCCACTTACTGGTATTTGTACCTTAAGTCACAGTTGCTAGGTTACAAGGTAGGACCCCCTAGTTTATTTTACAATACTTCTTAACTTATTGTTTTGTAGGAACTAGGCCTTTTTCTTTCTGCTCCAAACCATTATCTCTCAACTTCCAGAACTCAATCACACACATAACAAAGCCTTTTCTCTTCCAGCAGTTTACTCAATAAGGGAACCCTGTGTTCCCAATTGGGCTGTCTCTGTGAAATGGAGATTTAGAAAAAAGTAGAAAGAGATTGGTAATAGTAGTACCTAACATAACTGAATTATTTTACAGGGCTGTGCAGTCTGGTTTACTAATAAAAGTATAAACAATAGTTTTGGAATCACCATTCCCTGAGGCCATAATTTACTTTGACACCTTTTTTGTGTGTGTGCCTTCAATTCAGTCTTGATTCCTGATGATTGGTTAGATATGTCCTTGCAGTTTTCTTGGCATAATTTTTGGAAGTGCTTTGCCATTACTTTTTTCCTAGGGCTGAGAGAAAGTGACTGGTCCAAAGTCACCGATCTGGACTAGAACTTAGTCTCCCAGTTTCTAGTCCATTGCTTTTAACCACTATGCCAAACTGGTGGTCTTAGATGCCTTATTGATTATTAATTTAAAACATTTATATCCTACTTTTGAACATGAAATATACAAATCCCCAGAATAATGGAAATAGGCTTACCAAATAATGAAAATAAAGCAATGCTTGCATTTAGGTTTATAGTCTAAAAAGACAGGATGCAAAAAGAGAAGGAGATGGCAAAGAAGAAGGAAAAGAATAGTCATTAGCTCTTAATGTTTCATGATTCTTATAATGGCCAATTGTGATGCAAATAGGCTGCTTAGAATGTCCCTAATGATGCTGGCTGGCAGTTTCAGAGCACATGGCCCTTTGGTTTGTCTTCATAGTACAATTAGTTCCAGTTTCCCCTGTGAGTTGAAGCTTAGATGATAACAGCAGCACTGAATTGCTTAGCGCCTGAACGTGCATATATAGACATGCATATATAGACATGCATGCATGCTTTGTTTTGAAACACCAATTATATGTGAAAACAAGAATGAGTGAATTGTAGACGTCATTGTTTCTTGCTAACTTTCTTGTATGTCCTAATTTGTATTACATTATGTGAACATTTAGATATGTCATTGGGGTATAGCTGCTTACTTAAAATAAAATGAACTTTATTAAAAGCATGCCTGATTTTAAATATTTTCATTTAGAATTAGATAATTTTTGTTATTTATATGTAATTTAGACATAGAGCTTGAGCTATTTTTCCAAGATAGCTCAAGCACTTATATGGCATGCACTATATTGCATTACTTACGAAGTGAGTTCAAAAGCTGGTGTTGATTTAGAGCACAGCAGCAAAGTTGACTATGAGTGCACTCTATAAATGCATATTAAGCAGGCATTCTTGCGAGAGATATGACTATGTCCTCTTTTTAATCCTCTACTCCAAGGACTTAGCTGATTTAGATTTCCAATTTAGTGCAACCTAGTAGTTCAGCCACAGATTTTTAAACAAGGATTTCTAACCAAATTGGCTGTAGCAGTAGTTGGGAAAGGCTCTTTGTGGCTTTGAGAAGTAGGACTGATTTATGTCTCAGATCTAAGATAATAGGAAGAACCTCAACGACTAAGCATTAAGATAAACATTTTTTGTGACCTTGGCAGACAAGTTGATCTTTTTCCCTCTTCTGATAGCTTTTCAGATAAACAATGAAGTTAGAAAACTGACAGTATCTGCAGTCAACCCATTGTTCAACGCAGTAAGCTTCTGAGTCTAAGGGAGCAAGCTGATTCATTTGAATCTAAGGCTGATATCCTGAAGAGGCAAAGGGACTGGTAAGTAAGGCCTTCAGAAATGGATGACAATGACAAAAAAATAAAATAATTTCTTAGAAGGAATTCATTCCTTTGGAACAAACTGTTAATGTCTTGTATAAATGATGGAGGCAGAACAGCAATTCAGTCTTTAGAGAACATGCTGAATTTGGGATTGGGTGTATAGACCACTTGATTAATTGCCTGTTTAGTATGAACATCACAAATGTCAAATATCATTTAGCAAAATTGGTAGAAAGTGTTGTAATGGTGCACATTGGCAGTGATGTGGGGAAATGAACTCAGTCAAGTCAAATTTAGGTTTGTCAGAAGTGAGGTCAGCTTTTTAAAAAATCGCTACCATTTCTATGCGTATGCACAGCTAGATGAGTAAAGCTGAAAGTTTCAGTGTAGGGTTGTTGTTACAATTATACAGGAAGGAATTAAATATTGTAGGGTTAGAA
This sequence comes from Python bivittatus, assembly GCF_059951505.1. Classification (NCBI taxonomy): domain Eukaryota; kingdom Metazoa; phylum Chordata; class Lepidosauria; order Squamata; family Pythonidae; genus Python; species Python bivittatus. The sequence goes on along the minus strand of NW_028277058.1, from coordinate 28,539,227 downwards.
CAGTATTTTAGAACAAACTGGGCTTGTGTGAAAGGACTATCTGCCACATAAACAAGAATAAAACGAGACTGCTACTTTTTCTTAAGAACAGGAAAGTAATTGGGCATTTTTTTCAACTAAATCTTGAAGGACAGCTAACAGAAACTAGAGATGTTTTGGTTTGGGTTGAATCATCTCTACATAAGAGCAAAAATGTTTTCATCCTCATCTAGAGATTTTCCAAATAGGGACAAGGTAGAATTAAGTTTTAAACAAATACTAAAACATGGTTGCCTCATGTTAAAGAGGTAAAAGTTCACAAGAGTAATTGCCCATGTTACAGACGTTTGGAGAGGAACATCATATATATTTTTTTCTTATGCTAATGTTAGAAGCTTCTGAACTAAATTGGAGAATTGTAGCGCTCAAATCTGAAGAAGAAAATAAATATAGCAGGCATAGTGCATGTCTGGTAAATGAGGAAAAGTAGTTAAATATAATTCTTGCTTGATAAAAATATTGTAAAGACTGAAAAGCGCATATTTTATTTGGTAGCACATATATGTCAAAAACAGTATGGTACTTAAGCCTGTTCAAAATAAGTGTGATCTGTGTCCAGGTTTGAAATGAAGCATTGAAGTTATGCTCTCTACCTTATGAAGCTTCAAGGTAGGTCAATCCACTAGACTGGCTGCTTTCTTTTCCTCAAGGAAAGTAGCTTCTGCAAATGTGCAGAAGACTGCAAAAAGGCCACCAAAAAGTGGCTAAAATGCTACGGCTGCTCCAGCTAGGAAGTAAATTACATGCCACTTAACAGGTTTGCTTTGATAGAGTTATTCACGTGAATCACTTAGGTACTTTATCAAGAAGTATAAATGCTCCTGAAACTTTGCCTAGCCCAGCCCTAATAGTATTAAACTGGATGCCTCAAATGTGGAAGACAGCTCTGTACAATCTGGGATATGCTATTTACCTCGAGAATTTTGAGTAAATTACTATGGTAACCCTGCATTTGGAAATGAAATAACATCATCCAAAGGAGAAACAGGCATTATTTTTAGATATTCTAAATCCATGGTTCCTAACTTTCAAATCCCACCAATCTATCAAAGTATTTGTATTCCAGCCCAATAGACCTTACTTTTCTGAGAACATTCCTTTGTTTACAGGAATTCTGTTATTTATCAGTTATGGCGAGATACAAGGATATATGATTGCAGTACTATTATTTAGAATACATTTTATTGCTATGATTTTAAAACTTAAACATAATTTCATTAGTAGCTGAAAGAAAATGCCAAAAGGTAAAGCTGAGAAGCAGTTGACATTGTATGTAATAGTAGTTTTATGAGATATTTGCTGCTTTGCCAGAAATAAACAAGGAAAGCAATAGGAGAAACTGAGGAGGAAAGCTTACTTTGCTTCTTTTAGTTGCTGGCAAAATAGCAAAAGGGTGAAAAGATTTATGGGAGCTCAGCTGTTGTAGTCAGAAAGAATTGGGAGCAAGGAAGAGGCAAGCTACTGCTTGTCTGGGTCACCCATTGCCCCTTTCCTTCTTCGTTGCTTTGCATCAAGATAAGAAACTATGCAGGAAAAGCTTCCCTTGCCTCTTGCAGCTGCTTGCAAAATAGTTTTTGAAGCAGTTCAAACAAAAGAATACACAGAAGCAATGGAAACTCTGACAACTCAGCATGGAATAGTTGTAAGTTTGTGGCCATATTGCTGACTACATGCATGTCCCATTACTGGCTGGTTGAAAAACTTTGTTCTGAAAGACTTTGTTTTAGAATTGTGCTCATGAAGCCAACTACAAGAGCAGTGATCCCAAGACTTAATCCTCAGTCATGCCCTGGATTTCCTGCCAGATATAAGTGTTCTTGAATAGGCTGGAAATGGTGATCACAGTGGTATGAAATATTAAATCTCCTTCAAATTCTGCAAAAATACAATTCTCAGTATTGTTCACAGTTGCCTCTATTTAGTAAAAGAAGTTGAAAGGAATATATATATGTGCTTCATGTTCAGAAAAATACCACCAATGCCAGAGTTGCCATCATTGTACAATTTTTCACGTGGGCCAGATATAGCAAAGTATACTGAAGTAATTTATTATTCTCTGAATTTTGTGAAGACCTTTGCTTGTTACATTTGTATTCTTCAACTTATTTGTGATTTTATATTTCATGTTTATTGCATCTGTAGCAATGCATGAATTGGTGTAAGAACATGATGGAGGCAAAGATGGTTTGCAAGGATAGAAAGCTATGGAGAGGTGTAGTTAATAGTATTGGTATAAACTACAGTCAATGTTTACTTCCTTTTTTCCCCTTTATTTCCTGTCTCCTGCCTAAAATGTATTTTCCTCAGCACTTCTTTTTCTGTACTTTGCAAAATGCTGTTGTGGCCAAAACCATGCTTACCCTGCAAAAAAGCATAGCATGATTAGCATGCGTGTATATTTGGTGTACAGATAGTTCTCGACCTATGACCATTTGGTCATAGGTTCCCCAGAAAGTCAATGGGGAAGTTCTCAGGGAAGGTTGCAAGTCACTGAGGTAAGTCTCCCCCACCTGGGCATTCTCCCCCAGCCCCTCTATGCTTGGGCCATGCCTGCCACTTGCACACCCCTGTTCACCCTCCCTGACCTGTGTGGCACCTTGTGCACCCTCACACACCCTCTCTGACCTGCGCCACACCTCATGCATTGTCCCTGATCCTGTATCGCACCTCTCACTTGCACCCTTGCATACCCTCCCTGAGCCACGCAGTACTTCTCACACACCCTCTCATATCCTCCCTGACCTGCACCATGCCTCTTGCGTGCCCTCTCTGACCCTCCTGCGCACCCTCGCTTCCTCCCCCACCTGGCAGCAGCAACTTACCTGCCTGTGCGCCTGAGACTTGTAGCCTTCTGCCAGCTTCCCCACTGATTTTGGCTGTGGGAAGCTGGCAGGAAGTTGCCTTGCCTAACAGCCGTGGGATTCAGTTAACGATGGCAACCAGGACTGCAGGGATTACCGTCATTAAGCGACCACATCACTGAGCAACGGAAATTCTGGTCCCAATTGCTGGCAGAAGTTGAGGACTACCTGTATTTTTCATAAATTTCTGGTTTCATATTTTCAATTTCTCTGAGTGATACATGTATATTAGGAGGCCCAGATATAAATTTTGCTTTGAACAGAAGGGTAACAAAGAATGTTTAAAGTTATTCCATATAGTAAGTACTATGTTCAAATTGACTTCTGTTGGCATTTGTTTTTCTGATGTGGCAAACCATTGCCTCAATATATTTAATCATGAATTTCCTTTTTCTCCTAAGGTAATATACATAAAATAATGTGGAAATGGCCTAATATAAAAAAAGTTGGTTTTGACAATCTCAAATGTGTGATTAAAGAAATCTTACTTAACTGCAAATTTTTCAGATTAAACCTGCATAAATTTGGATGTGAAGAAAAATAAGTTTATTTTTAGATGACATGTGTGAATGTTACAATTATCCTATTAAAAATGTTTTCCAGTTCCTCTTGCAAATGAAGGAATGACTGCTGTTAACTTTTTTTATTTGTAATTTTTATAAATGCCAATTTTGCAGTGATTATGCTTGGATAAACAATACAGGTTTAATCTGTTTTATTAATCAGAATATATTATCTTTAACTGGACAACTGAATTAGTATGGTGGTCATAGTATAACGGATCTACTTAGAGTTTAATATCAGCTTCAGACAGTAAGGTAATTAAAATGTATTTGTCCAGTTACAAAAGACAGCTCGATACAGGTAGTCCTTGTTTAGCTACTGCTGTTGGGAACAGCATCTTGGTCATTAAGCAAAGCAGTTGCTGCAGGAAACCACAACTGTGCTCATGATCTTACTTCACCTTTCCTTTGCTTTACAGACCTGCGAAGATCATAAATATGAGAGTTGGTTGCAAAGTTACTTTTTCATCACCATCGTTACTGCAAACCATTGCTAAATGAGTCAGTCGCTAAACAAGGACTACCTGTATTTGAAGAGTATACTTTGAGTTGATGATTGTAGTTTGGCTTTGGCCAATTACCAAGACAGGCATGTGTTTAAGAGCAGAACTGTTACTGCTTCAGTTCACCTTTGGATAATTTGCTCCCCTTCATTTGAAACAATCCAAAACTATTTTGAGATAATGGCTTACATATCTAGTAAGCAATTAAACTCTCTGCATTTGAAAAGTTAATTAGGAGACACTTAAATTTGAAATTCACTCTTTTAAAGGTAGCAGTACTTCAGTCATGGCCCTGCAGTAACATAATTTGAGCATGTATGGTGTGAATGGTCATTCAGCAAGCTGCATGAACTTCCAAGTCCACAATTTCTGATTTTACTGAGCTGGTGTCAAAGAAAGTTGATGGCAATATACCCTATTTCCACTGGGGCCATTTTTAGCTTTTATTTTAAATAAATAAAATCACCCTTAAAATTGCCTCCAAATTTCTGCTCTGACCATCTATCACTATATTTGACTCATTTTCCTCTTCCACAGACCTTGGAAGCCAAAGTAGTTTTTAACAAATGCATTCCAAATCAAAAAAATTACATCCTTTTGTTCAGAGTGGCTTTAAAAACTCTTCTTTTACAGGTTGCCATGGCTAAGGTTAGCATTTTTTAAAAAGTCTTCCAAAAACTTACTGGGCAACGGAGGGATAAAAAGTGCCATGCTGGTATTCAGCAAGAAGTTACATACAGTAGAGTCTCATTTAACCGACCTTCGCTTATCCAATATTCCGTCTTATCCGACGCTCCTAAAAAAAACACAACACACATAAATCAGCGACAAGAAAAGTGTGCCGCTTGTTTGTGAGTGTGAGTGTACTCTTTCTTGTTGTTCCTGGCGGTGCAGCACCGCAACGCAAAAATCGATTGCAACAGGCGCAGCGGATCGTTTTTTTTTTTTACCGCACTCAAATCGTTACTGTGTATTATCCGACATTTTCGCTCATCTGATGTTCTGCCGGCCCGTTTATGTCGGATAAGCGAGACTCTACTGTATCTGGTAAATTTGACTACATCATGTTGTCAAAAACTCTGGCTCTTTAAACTGTTACAAACTTGACATTTAAACAACACATGAAGCAGAACTGACAATTGTGGTTGTTGTTTTTTTTTTTTTGAAGTACAGGAAATAGCAACCAGCTGAATAAAATACAACTGATAAGGGTGTGAGGAAATTGTTATCAAGTTCCCGATTATTCCTTCCGTTTCTGATGTTCAGGTTGGGAGTTCTGCTGCTTTGTAACTTAAACATCACAGGCATACTTGGAAAAAAAAATCAACAAGCTTGAGGTTCACAAAAATATTACGAATTAGGTCTGTGCAAAGCATTTGAAATAAATACTTTGCAATATGGGGAGCCATGAATGAAGCATCTTTCATTGAATAGTTAAAGTAGTCACATCTTGTGTAAGGCTCACATAGCTGTTCTAGAAGCTGTAGTTTACCCCTTAAGTACTATATGGGAGAAAAACTAAGCAGTGCAGTGTGGACAGAGCATACATGATGGTTATGTAATGCTGGCTGATAAGGTGTGGGGGACAAATAGAAAATTAGGGCAAGAACTTACCAAATTTGGGTATTATGAGGGTGAGCTAGAATTAGAATAGGATAATACTACACCTCAACATTTTTGCTACAAATCCCGCTTTTACCTTTTAAGACCTTTTTTAATATTAATGTTGGTATTTATGAACTGGGATATATGTCAATTATAATATATAAAATTTTATATATAATATTTTCATTTTGTAAATGAAAATACAAACCTGAAAGCTTTCTTTAATACATACACCATATTAGCAGCAGATTGATCACCATATTAGTAACAATTAAATGAGTCCATTGCTAGTTCAAAAATCACAGTCAGAGTTCTCAACAATAGTTCCTCCTCAAACTGAAGAAAGGTATCAAGTGGCATTCTAACGAGGTTCAGTCCTAAGCCCTATATTCTTCAACTTTTTTATCAGTAACTTGGTTGGAGAGATGCTGGGAATACTTACTAAATTTGCCAAAGACTCAGAGTTGGCTGGAATAGCTAATATGGTGAAAATTCAAAGCTACAGTGGGGCAAAAAAGTATTTAGTCAGCCACCGATTGTGCAAGTTCTCCCACTTAAAAAGATGAGAGAGGCCTGTAATTTTCATCATAGGTATACCTCAACTATGAGAGACAAGATGGGGAAAAAAATCCAGAAAATCACATTGTCTGATTTTTAAAGAATTTATTTGCAAATCATGGTGGAAAATAAGTATTTGGTCAATATCAAAAGTTCATCTCAATACTTTGTTATATATCCTTTGTTGGCAATGACAGAGGTCAAACGTTTTCTGTAAGTCTTCACGAGGTTTTCACACACTGTTGCTGGTATTTTGGCCCATTCCTCCATGCAGATCTCCTCTAGAGCAGTGATGTTTTGGGCTGTTGCTGGGCAACACGGACTTTCAACTCCCTCCAAAGGTTTTCCATGGGGTTGAGTTCTGGAGACTGGCTAGGCCACTCCAGGACCTTGAAATGCTTCTTACGAAGCCACTCCTTCGTTGCCCAGGCGGTGTGTTATCATTGTCATGCTGAAAGACCCAGCCACGTTTCATGTTCAATGCCCTTGCTGATGGAAGGAGGTGTTCACTCAAAATCTCACAATACATGGCCCCATTCATTCTTTCCTTTACACGGATCAGTCGTCCTGGTCCCTTTGCAGACAAACAGCCCCAAAGCATGATGTTTCCACCCCCATGCTTCACAGTAGGTATGGTGTTCTTTGGATGCAACTCAGCATTCTCTCTCCTCCAAACACGACAAGTTGAATTTAGACCAAAACGTTCTACTTTGGTTTCATCTGACCATATGACATTCTCCCAATCCTCTTCTGGATCATCCAAATGCTCTCTAGCAAACTTCAGACAGGCCCGGACATGTACTGGCTTAAGCAGGGGGACACGTCTGGCACTGCAGGATTTGAGTCCCTGGTGGCGTAGTATGTTACTGATGGTAGCCTTTGTTACTTTGGTCCCAGCTCTCTGCAGGTCATTCACTAGGTCCCCCCGTGTGGTTCTGGGATTTTTGCTCACCGTTCTTGTGATCATTTTGACCCCACGGGGTAAGATCTTGCATGGAGCCCCAGATCAAGGGAGATTATCAGTGGTCTTGTATGTCTTCCATTGTCTAATTATTGCTCCCACAGTTGATTTCTTCACACCAAGCTGCTTGCCTATTGTAGATTCAGTCTTCCCAGCCTGGTGCAGGTCTACAATTTTGTTTCTGATGTCCTTCGACAGCTCTTTGGTCTTGGCCATAGTGGAGTTTGGAGTGTGACTGTTTGAGGTTGTGGACAGGTGTCTTTTATACTGATAACAAGGTCAAGCAGGTGCCATTACTACAGGTAACGAGTGGAGGACAGAGGAGCCCCTTAAAGAAGTAGTTACAGATCTGTGAGAGCCAGACATCTTGCTTGTTTGTAGGTGACCAAATACTTATTTTCCACCATGATTTGCAAATAAATTCTTTAAAAATCAGACAATGTGATTTTCTGGATTTTTTCCCCCATTTTGTCTTCATAGTTGAGGTATACCTATGATGAAAATTACAGGCCTCTCTCATCTTTTTAAGTGGGAGAACTTGCACAATTGGTGGCTGACTAAATACTTTTTTGCCCCACTGTATCTTAATAGATTAGATAGGTTAGATAAAATAACAGAATTAAATTTAATAGACTTGCAGAATTTTGTCCTTATGACCCAGATCAAATGCACAGGTATATAATGGCTGATACTTGACTTGATAATAGTGTGAGAAAAATGAATCTTTGTGTCTTGTGTTTTGATCCCACAATAGTACTTGTGAAAAACATTATGGAATAGTAGAGGGTTGCAAATTGAATATATGAGTCAGTAGTATGATTGTCAGATGAATTTTTTATGTTGCTTCAACAGAAGTATAGTTTCCAAGTTACAGGAAGTAACAGTTCTGTTTTATTTGGTGTTTGGTCAGACTACCGTCTTAAGTACTGTGTCAAGCTCTGGGTGTTGTACCACACAGAAGATTCAGACAAACTGGAACAGGTTGATAGAAGGTCACTGAGAATTATCAGGGGACTTTCAAGTCCTTTGAAGAAAGATTGAACGAACTGGAATGTTTAACCTTGAAAAATGAAAAAAAAAAAAAGACTCTGGTAGAGTATTATGGCACTCTTCAAATAGATGAAAGGATATTATACATAATAAGTTGTAATCCAAGTGGAGGATATAATACAACAAATATAAGTTAGAAAAAGACAAATTGATAATGAAAACAATTAGCCAGAAAAGTGGTAAGATCTCCTTCTCTAGATAGCAGAGGTTAGACGGTCACATTGCACTCTGAGCCACCCAAGGTTGTCTGTATGGCTCAGCTGCCCAGGTTATACTGGACAATTTTACTGTAGAGTGGTACATAAAGCAGCACAAAATCCACCTTCTTTTACAGTTTATATGACAGATTTGGCATGTGTGCATCCATCATTAAATATTCATCATGGCAGTCCATATACCAACTGAGCTATACAAGAACAGCTACGCATGAATGGAACCAACATTAGTCAGCTGTGGTTGTCCTTAAATCCCATTGGAACAATACCAAGATGACAAGAGTCAGAAAATGGTTAATCTTTTGCAGTAGGAATGGCCTAACATTCTTGCTTCCCCTCCCCCAAATCTTTTGGTGATGTTTTTATTTCTTCTTGGTCCAGATCCCTGTTTTAATTTCCCCCCCCCCCCCATTTCCCTGCTGATTAGAGTCCTGGTGAAGATAAATAAGGATTCAAGAGACTGCATTGTCATCACATCTTGGTGGTCTCTGTAGCTGTGGTTCACTGTAGCTGTTGCTGTATCCTGGCTGTACTCTGCCTTTTGAGCTGACCATATCTCTTCTTCATCAGGGACAAGTCTTCAATCCAAATGTTGATTCCTTCTGTGGTACAAGTTGGATTATTTGATTCCAAAGTCTCTCTGAACAGAGTACAACAGGTTATACTCACTCTCAGAAGCCTCCCACAAGGGATTTCTGTGCAACTAAATGGAAATCCTTTGATGATCTCCAGAAAATAGCAATATAATCCTCTGCAATATCAGGTCCCTCATTTTTTTCTTTTTATTGCATTTGAAATAAAGATTTGGCTTTCTCCAGTAAAAGTATGCCTTGTAGCTACATTCTATTGTTCCTTTATTGGGCAGAGGGTTTTTATCCCTCTCTTATCCTGCTAATGAATTGTTTCATGAAAAGCATACACCATCTTCATCATTCAGTATCCCCACTGTTTTTGGAGCATTTCCCTCAACCTCCCAGTGTTAATGTTAAAGCCACTGAGCTCACCTGTATCATCTCAATTCACCTTGTCTCATGGAAAATAACCTTTTGATAGCTGTGATATAAGTTTGCTGACTTCAAGAAGTGTGTGTCTTACAAAGATCCTTGTTTTCTACAGGGACAAAGTGCCCCTTTACCCATATATTTCCTTTCAAAATCAATATTGACCTTTCATTAATTGCCTACCCTTTTTCCGAGCCTTAAAGCACCATTTGGAACATTGCTTCATGCTTCATTCTTTGGTTCTTCATAATACTTTCACTTGTTACCTGGATTATAAAGTAATGTTTTGCAGGAACCAATGTTTATTCCTGACGTTCCAAGGTCTGTCTAAACATGTAGCCTTTACCACCAGTATTTATTCATATAGATGGTGCTGGCCATCAAATTTTTGCCATGAGCTGGCCAAACAGCTATTCCTCATCCAGATTTATACTCCCACTACAAGATTGACAACAGTATTGGTAGCCTTCTTCCAGAATATTTCCCTATGGTTTTATACATGATATCACTGTATGCTGAGTCCTCTAACTTCATCCATATATAAGACTTTGGTTCCCAGAGATAGCAACCTTTGGAAGGACTGTCATTCTTTGGTCACTTTATGATAATCAGACTCATTTCCATTTAAAAAGTTTTCTATGCATCCATGTGTGTGACTCACAGGACAGTAAGAATGAACACATACTAATCTTTAACTGAGAGCTTAGTATAGTATAGTGATTAAGATATTGAACTAAAACTAAGAAAACTCAGATTAAAATCCATACTCAGCCATGGAAGCTCACTAGGTTAGTTTGATTATCATAAAGTGACCAAAGAACGACAGTATATATGGATATATGGATGGAATTGAAACATCTTTATTATGGTCTTTGACCAGCACTACAAATGGGGGTGGGGTGGAGCGACACCAGATTTGCTACAGAACCCCGTCCCCCCCCAAAAAAACCCTGTCATAAAAGAATAGAACACATCTATGCAAAAGCCTTGCACAGTTGTGTGGCTCGGTAAGGGTCTAGCTCCCTAAAGCCATAAGGACAAGTCTCTGAGGGTAAGGAGTATCATGAAGTCTACCCACCAACAGTGCAGAAGGAATAAAACGGACTCTAGAAAAAGACATGCTATACTTAGTGTTAGATTGCGTAAAATACCCTGCAGCGGACAGCTTGTGGCAGTCTAACACTTGGAAATAAAATTCAGAAACACTGATAAGATCATTCTGATGATCAATGTCCCTAATTCGTTCCTTTACCATTGATTTGGCTTCCATAATGGCTAATGCCCTATATATTCAGGAGAAAGCCTGAGACTACATAATTCCTCCATATAATGAGATTGGTAGCTGTGAACAGCAGGTGACTTGAGCTGGTTACTCAGCCCAATCTGCTCACAGAATTATTGTTTTGGAGGGAGAAAATAGTGCTAGATATACTGACTTGACCTCCTGGAGGAAAGGAAATTTTTATTTATATTATGTATGCATTATGCTACCATATTATGCAAGCATTTTTCCCAGTGGCTTAAAAATTAAAATGTGGTTTATGTTGCTGTCACGCTAAACAATTAAGGCAGAAGTGAGCAGAAGTAAGATAGTTGAAAGTTTGGTACAATTCAGCCATTGGTATTTTACAACATTAACATTCTTGAATTTTTAGTAACCAGAAATAATATGAAAGAGTACTAGAAATTAAATTATTAGAAACTGGAATATTTGTTTATTCTGTCTGTATACTTCCCTCATCTACAGGGACTCCCAGTTGTTAACAATACTAGAATTATATACATAGCATAATTAAAGCATTAGTGGTAAACATTAAATTAATAAAACATTAAAGCATTAGTGGTAAACATTAAATTTAATGAAATTAATTAAATACAGAAAAAATAGCTGAAAAGCACAGATACAGTGGTATTCTAATTTCCAAACATCCTCCAGAAGAACTCTGTTTTTCCAGACAGCTATCAGTGAGGGAGTTAATTTAACTTATTTTGATACCTGCCTTGGAAATACCTAAACTGTGAAACAAGCCACTTTTCAGTTTTTAAGTTTTGGGCTGTTTGGATTATAATTCAAACAGAAGAGTCTACACATGTTGGTTTGCTTTTAAGGGCCATATAAAAAATGGAAACTTCAAATCTTCCTCTCACTTTTCCTAAGATGGAGAGCATGTGCTGTTACAATTTTCTGCTTGAAAATAGAACAAAAACATATTTTGTTCTTGCACTTTTTCTGTACTTGACTGAGGGGAGGAGTAACTTTTTGGTTTATCTATCTACCAAACAGTTCTTGGCTTGTATTCCAGTTTTAAGCTGTGAGGGGATGACTAATCAAACAACTGATAAAACACCATGTCTCCACCATTTAAGCTGGGATGAAAGCTGGCCATCCATCATATCTAATGCATCTATATATTTAATATAAACTGATGTGTTGATCCCAATTTAAGCATGTTCATGTTGGGATCTTCAGAGAATATCCATAGGATTTGTTTCAAGAAGCATGAAGCAGAGATAAATTTGGTATTTTGGGCAATATAAAAATCTTAAGTGTGGGTTTTATAGTATATTAAAGTATAAAGTATCCACAAAAGTTCTTCAATATCAGCAAATGAAAAATCTTCTTAGGCAGGCTTGTCATAACTCTGATTTTAGTGATAAGCGTGTAAGAGAAAACCATTCCGTTAATGGCAGGCACATGTAAGAATGTAGTGGAAAAAGTTTAGTATATTCTGTGTGGTAGGATAAGCTGAGCTGGTAAATCAGATACCAGGTTGTAAGAAATAATTGTATAGTAGAGTTCTTAAGGTAGTATTTGGAAGATTAGGAGATCTAAGAGTAGTTTTGCACATTATGTTATGAGCGTTATCCTTCTGACCCAGTGCTTACTAGTTTTGTCTTGAGGAATAACCTGATGTTACAGAGTGGTTCACAAGAAAGCATGAAAATTAAGTTGACCAAAATTGTATATGGTATTCCAGAATAGTTGTACCATAGTTAAGGAATTTATCAGTGTTTGAATTTTTACTTTCTGCCCCTTTCCTAATGATTCCTAGCATGAGATTTGCTTTTTCCACAGCTGCTGCACATTGAGTTGGCAGTTAACTGAGCTATCCACTATGACTCACACATTTCTTTCCTGGTTAATTACAGGCAGCATAGACCCCATCAGTGAACTTACCAAGTTAAGGGACTCCCCCCCCCCCCCCCCCCGTATGCATCCTCTAAACATATTTGCATTGTATGCCATTAGATTGACAGTTCATCCAGTTTTAAATAAATAGTTCTGGAGCTTTTCACAATCACTTGGTTTTTATGACACTGAATAGTTCAGTATCTGCAAATTTGGCCAGATCACTGCTCCCCCTCCACCCATCCTCCATGTCAAGATCATATATAAACAAAACAGTGACTTTTGAGGGACTCCACTTCCTTCTCAACTCTATGTTCTGTTTTTTAAACAATTAGCAATTCATAAAAAGAGAAGTCCTCTTATCCCATGACTACTAAGCTTACTTAAGAGTCTGATGAGGAACTTGATCAAAGACTTTTTGAAAATCCAAGTATTATCAGCAGAATCACCCTCATAAACACACATGCTTGTTGATACTTCAAAAAAGGTTGGTAAAGCAGGATTTACTGATTTTCCTTCAGCAAGGCTTGTTTTTCTGTGTCCTTCATTATGTTTTCTTCAGTTTATTTATTTATCTATTCAATTAATGTTTCTACTAATTTGCTGCTAACCAGATGTTAAGCTGACTGGTCTATAATTTCGTGCATCTCCTCAAGTCACTTTTTAAAAATTGGTGTCATATTGGTACCAATCTAGTCTTTTGGTGACTTGAGAGACAAGTTACTTTAAGTTCTGTACAGTATTTTATGTTACAAGAACTTGTATCTTCACTCTTCTGTTTAAAAAACAAAAAATGCTTGGGTTACATCCAATTCTTTGCTGATGGCATTCCATTTGTTAGTGTGAAGCAACAGTGTCTACCATGAATATTCAAAATCTGGTTTGAAGGGCTGAAAGATTTTCCAGGATAGATTTTAATAAGGTAAGGGGGCATGGACCACAGATGAGCTTCTGAAGAGTGGTTTTATTTGCTGGGTTCATGTTTTAATGTGAAAATAATTGCTCTCCCCTCAAAGTTGATAACATCTTATTATCTTTATGTTCTAGTTAATTATAAAAGCTGATAAATATTTAGATACCATATACAACATATATATCCATCACGATGCAAAGTAATTTAATTAGTTGGTCTTAAAATTGACACAGCTCTTTGCTGCTAAGAGTATATGTTAACAAAAACAAAAGAGTGAAGCTCTAGTGATCAGATAAAGGATTAAATTGTTTTCTTTTGCCAGCTGTAGTCACTGGACCTGGGGGGGGGGGGGTGGGAATCTATGCTTTGTGTTAACATATATGGAACTGAATATCTTAAAATATTATTAATGTGTATTTGTCTACTTGCCAGTAAAAATTAGCTGGTGTACTGTTGTAGAGGAATACAGAGATGATCTTGGAGAACATAACTAGCCCTATCTTGTTTCCCTTTGGTATAAAAGGGAGGGTTGGGGAAATGCTGTAAAGCTTTCTAGATTCCATAGTTATAGCCCATATAAATCAGGTAGAATTCTAATATTTCTTGGAGTGCCTGTTTTTTTGACTTGGCCTACAGTATCTCAAAGGATTGACAACTATGTAGGCCATGCATAGTTCAGTTCTGCTCTCCTGTGGGCTTATTTTCAGGTGACTTTGATCCTACCTTTCAGGAGTACACAAACAGTGAATAACATCTAACACTATCCTATCTTCCTTCACTCAGCTTAAAACATTTACTTTAAGGTGTTTCCTCCATGTTTTTGCTCAGTCTTCCATATAAATCTACAAATAGTTATGTTAAGCACTGAGACCAGATGACAAATTTAGGAAATGGTAAGACTGGTTAAGATTACAGCTTCCATCAACCATTCACTGATGAAGTGGGAGGTGATGGGAGTTGTAGGTTTGGAGACCAGCATTATTTTGGGAGAACAGGGACATTCTTGGGATCAGATTCCCATAATTTCTGAACGGTTTCCTAGGGATATGAACTTCCCTGTTATGCCATTTGATCCTTGAGGTGCTACTTAGGTCTGCTTCTTCCTCCTTTTCCTGCCAGTACCTTTGTGTCACCACTACTGTTTTGGGTAGTGAACTGGGAGTTAAGTGGGTTGGGGAGTGGAGCAAGAATTCATCCATCATAATCATCTTTAACTAGGTCAATATAAATAATTTATCTATCACTTCCACCTTGCAAATACCTATAGAATAATCTCCTATAGTGACCAAGTTCAAAAAGTTGTGACTAATGATGTGACTAAGACTTTTTTATGGCTCCTAAGTTCTGAGGACTTAATATTAATGTCTGTAATAAATATCCTGAGAATAATCTTTGTGATGTTTGTTTTCCTGTCCTGTTTGGTAGAGACTTACCATTGGTTCTATATAGTATAAGTATAATTTCAAGGAATAGTTCAGAAATCATGTTGCTATAAAAGAAGGAAATGACTAGAATGATAGACTTGATAGACTTGCAACTTTGCACTAGTAGGCTTTAAGGCTCAGTAAAAATATTTAGTAGATTCAGCTTCAAAAAAATGGCACATGTTCTTATTACTCATTCCTGTTTTATAAATCTTGGTATTTCTCAGGATGTCATTTTCTGATCTGCTTAAAGGATAACTTTGTATTGATACTGTGAGAAGTATGTTTGACCTTATATAATCATTATTCTGAATATAGTATAGATAATTTGTACTGAGGATTATTTGGAATATATCTCTCTCGGGCACAGATATAAAGATGAACAGGGCAAGAAACAATGTCATTCTAAATATTCATGATTTGTAGAGATACAGAAAACATGCAGTTAAAGGTCAGCCTTCAATGTACAGCAAAGCTTAATCTACGGATTATGAAATGAACTGTTGAAATGGCTCTTTCCTTGAATTTCGGAAAAAAAAAAACATTTAGCTGTTAAAATTTAGCTAAATTACAGGGGAAAAATATTTATATTTATTTTATACACTACCAGACTCAAAAGATGATTCCTAGTGGTTTATACCTTTAAACATAACAAGATAGTATTCTGTTTATGGCTATGCCCTAAATATATCTGGTAGAAAATATATCCATGACAGAAATACAGTATATTCATTTTAGAACACAAGTTTATTTCTTCACAGAAAATATTCTCTATAGAGGTATAATTGCAGATTTGCATGTGACACTTAAAATGCATACATTCTTCCATTACTTTCTTAATACCAGTTATCAGTGACAACATATTTTGACTTCAGTATTCTGTTAACCATTCTAATATTTGATTGCAGTTTATGTCACAGCATTAATGCATTTTCCAGAAATCCAAAATCACTGGATAGAAATGGTAGGAGATTAAAAAATGGCAAATGAGATTTTATATGCTATGTAAACTTTTTTCCAAACAGCAAAGTAGTTGGACTGAAATACCTGAAGTGAATATCAGTATTGCAGATTATTCTCACATAGATATGATAGCACAGTCATAAGCAGTTCTTTATGGTTCATATTGTAGGAAAGAAAAACACTGAACTGCTTAGGATATAAGTACAATGAACTATATAGTACCCATATTCATAGATATGTATATTTACATTTATAGAATAGTTGTTTGGATTTAGGTACAACTTTGAAATGCTACAATTTATGGTATTATATTCATTGTATTAATTTTTGTTGTTCAGTCACTTTAGACTCTTCATGACCCAGTGGACATAATTTCATCAGATTTGTCTTTCACTGTTTTTGAGTTCCTGCTTGTGTTACCAGTGATGATATCTAGCCATTTCCACCAGCCTATTTTCTGATTGCTTTTGAAATTAAAACGGTATTGTCCAGTGACTCTTGTATTCTCATTGTGTGTCTAAAATATCTAAGGCTTATCTTAACTATTAGCACTTCCATTGAGAGTTTGGGTTTATTTCATCTAATACTGAATGATTCTTGTGATGTTCTAAGATAGTCTCAACAATTTCTCCAGCACCACAATTCAGTGGCATTATTTTTTCTTTGTTCAGTCTTTCTGTTGATCCAACCTTTATAGCCATATGTTATAATTGGGAAGATTTAGCCTTGATTATATATACCTTTGTCTGTCAATGCACTTGAGTGTTTTGTTTACATTTGCCATAATTTTTATCCTAACTAGATGTTTCTTTATTTCATGGTTCTAGTCACTGTCACTGAATTTTTGGCCCTAGAGCATAAATTTAGTTATTACTTAAGTTTCTTTTCCACTTATTTGCATTGAGTTAGTATTGCTTGTTGACATAATCTTAGTGTTGTTTTCCCCCCCACCATTGAGCAGGAAATTAGATTTCTGTTCTCTTCTTTCTCTTTTCAAGAAATCTTTCTTGTTTCCAGATATCCAGATGGTATCATTAGCATATCTGAAGTCCTTTTTTTTCTTAGGAATTTTAATTCCTATATCTGTTTCTTCTAATCCAGCATTTCTCATGATGTATTTTACATGTAAATTAAATAAGCTAAGTTGGCAGTATACAACCTTGGTGCACTGGTTTCCCAATTTTGACCCATTTAGTTGTTACATATTCTGCTGTGTTACTTCTGGTCATCATACAGACTCTTCAATAGGCAGATGGGATAGCCTGGTATGCCCATATTTTAAAGAGTTATCTACAATTTATTATGGTGTAAACAACCACAAGCCTTTGTATAATCAGTAAAGCACAAACAGATGTCTTTGTGGAACTCCATCACCATGGGTGCTACTGTCTTTTTTTTTTTTCAGATTTGTGTGTGTGTGTGTGTGTGTGTGTAATTAAAGATTTTTTTTAAAAAAAGATAAAAACTAATACAAACTAATATGAAGTAAGAAAAGAAAAAGAAAGAAATCAAAGAGAAAGCTAAAGGTTCAAGAAAGGAAAAAAGTAAAAGAAAAATATAAAAGAAAGAAAAAAAATACAAAAGTAGCTTCCAATCTTCTTTATAGTAGTTATAAGTACAATTGTAAAGTTACCTCTTACCGTATGGTTACAATATAACTTTCTTCTTTCTATATTTTATCCTGTCTAATCAACGATTAGACAGGATAGATTATAAGTTTATTTTTTTCCCTTTCATGCAAAAAGTCTATAAGAGGTTTGCAGTCAGCAATAAATGTAGATACTGATCAAAGAAGTCAGTGTAGTCATCTCAGCAAGTTCCATCATCTTCACCAACCATTCCTCCATTGTGGGTAGTGCCGAATCTTTCTATATTTGTGCATACAGTAATATCACTGCAGTTATCATGTATAAAAACAAAGTTCCATAACTTTTTTCCAACTGTTTGTCCATCAATCCCCCCCCCCAAATTCTCTGATTTCAATTGTATATTAATCTTTTAAATCCTCTGAATCAGTATATGTATTTGAATCCAGAATTTTCTAACTTTTTTTTATACATCCACCAAACATGATAAGATGTCTCTTCTTGTTCACATTTCCAACATAAATTTGAAGTGCCTTTATATATTCTAGATAATTTTTCTGGTGGCATATACCAATGATACATCAATTTATAAAATTTTTCTTTAATACTGTAACATAGTGTAACTTTCAATCCTTTCAGCATATTTTCCCATTGTTCCATATGTATATTATAACCAAAAATTTTAATCTACTTTATCATATACTCTTTCACTTGTTCTTCTGTTTCAAATTTCAGTAAAAGTTTATACATTTTAGCAATTACATATTCATCATTTGTACACAATTGTATTTCAAACTCAGTCTTACAATGTTCAAAATCATGAATTCTTTTGTCTGCTTTAAATCTTTTTGACAATTGTAAATATTAAAACCATTGACAACTATATCCCTCTGCTACCAGTTATTGTCTTGATTTTATTTTACATTCCTCTTGACAAAATTCTAGTATCTCAGAAGTTAGCCATTTGTGTTTGCCTATTATTTCTCGTCTATAAAATGCTTCTTGTGAGGAGAGTCACAAGACCTGGGTTTGTATCTATTCCATATTCTTAGTATGGCACATCTAACATAATGGTTTTTAAAATCCACATTAACCTTAACTTTATTGTACCACAAATATCCATGCCACCCAAATCTCAGGTCATGTGCTTCTAACTCCAGAAACCTCCTATTTCTTAGCAATGCCCACTCTTTCATCCAAACCAAACATCAAGCTGCAAAATATAATTTCAAATCAGGTAAACCCAGTCTTCCTCTTTCCTTTGCATCTTGTAACACCATATATTTAACTCATGTTTTTTTCCTCACCACACAAATTTAGATATATCCTTCTGCCAATGTTTAAATGGTGCATCAGTTGTCAAAACAGGTATTGTCTGAAACAAAAACATCATTCTAGGCAAGACATTCATTTTTATCACAGAAATTCTCCCCAGCAATGACAGTTGTAGTTTCTTCCATCTTAACATATCTTTTTTAACTTCATGTCTTTACATAGTTATTTTGAAATAACATAAATTCATATTTGTCATACCCAGATATCTTATCTTCTCCTTAATCTTAAAACCCGCCTTATTCATCAATTCTGTTTGATCTTGTGTTTTCATATTTTTTGTTAACATCTTTGTCTTCTGTTTATTAAATGTGAAATCTGCTAATGTACCAAATTCTTTTAATTTGCCCATTAATATTTTAATTCCCTTTAAAAGATCTTCCAGAACCAATACTAAGTCATCTGCAAAAGCCCTTAACTTACAAGTTTTTTTCTTTTAAACTTTACTCCCACAATCCTTTCATCTTGTCCTATATCTCTATTCAATATTTCAACCGAAATAAACAAAAGAGGAGACAGTGGGCAGCCCTGTCTTGCTCCTTTTTGTATCTCACAGGGTTTTATTAGATCTCCATTAACAATTCCCCTTCATGGATCACTGCCTTGTCGTGGCGAAGGGGCTTGCGTAACTCAGTGAAGCCATGAGCTATACCGTGCAGGGCCACCCAAGACGGACAGGTCATGACAGAGAGTTCTGACAAAATGTGGTCCACTGGAGAAGGAAATGGCAACCCACTCCAGTATCCTTGCCAAGAAAACCCCATGGACAATGTTAAAAGGCTAAAAGATATGACGCCGGAAGATGAGCCCCTCAGGTCGGAAGGTGTCCAATATGCTACTGGGGAAGAGCGGAGGGCATTTCCAAGTAGCTCCAGAAAGAGTGAAGCGGCTGGGCCAAAGCCGAAAGGACGTTCAGCTGTGGATGTATCTGGAAGCGAAAAGAAGGTCCGATGCTGTAAAGAACAATATTGTATAGGTACCTGGAATGTAAGATCTATGAACCAAGGCAAGCTGGATGTGGTCAAACATGAGATGACAAGATTGAACATCGACATCTTGGGAATCAGCGAACTGAAATGGACGGGAATGGGTGAATTTAATTCGGGTGACCATTATATCTACTACTGTGGGCAAGAAACTCTTAGAAGAAATGGAGTTGCACTCATAGTCAATAAGAGAGTGGGAAAGGCAGTAATGGGGTACAACCTCAAAAACGACAGAATGATCTCAGTGCGTATCCAAGGCAAACCATTCAATATCACAGTCATCCAAGTCTATGCCCCAACCACTGATGCTGAAGAAGCTGAAGTTGACCGCTTCTATGAAGACCTACAACACCTTCTAGAACTAGCACCAAAAAGATGTCCTTTTCATCATAGGGGATTGGAATGCTAAAGTAGGAAGTCAAGGAGTAATCGGAATAACAGGCAAGTTTGGCCTTGGAGTACAAAATGAAGCAGGGCAAAGGCTAATAGAGTTCTGTCAAGAGAACAAGCTAGTCATAGCAAACACTCTTTTCCAACAACACAAGAGACGACTCTACACATGGACATCACCAGATGGTCAATACCGAAACCAGATTGATTATATACTTTGCAGCCAAAGATGGAGAAGCTCTATACAGACAGCAAAAACAAGACCAGGAGCTGACTGTGGCTCAGATCATGAGCTTCTTACTGCAAAATTTAGGCTTAAATTGAAGAATGTAGGGAAAAGCACTAGACCACTCAGGTATGACTTAGATCATATTCCTTGTGAGTACACAGTGAAGGTGATGAATAGATTTAGAGGATTAGATTTGGTAGACAGAGTGCCTGAAGAACTATGGACGGAGGTCCGTAACATTGTACAGGAGGCAGCAACTAAAACCATCCCAAAGAAAAAGAAATGCAAGAAAGCAAAATGGCTGTCTGATGAGGCTTTACAAATAGCTGTGGAAAGAAGGAATGCGAAAAGCAAGGGTGAAAGGGAAAGATATAAGCAACTGAATGCAGATTTCCAGAGAATAGCAAGGAGAGATAAGAAGGCCTTCTTAAATTAACAGTGCAAAGAAATCGAGGAAAACAATAGAATGGGGAAGACTAGAGATCTCTACAAGAAAATTGGAGATATGAAAGGAACGTTTAGTGCAAAGATGGGCATTATAAAGGACAAAAAAGGCAGGGACCTAACAGAAGCAGAAGAGATTAAGAAGAGGTGGCAAGAATACACAGAAGAACTATACAAGAAAGATCTTAATGTCCCTGATGTCCACGCTGGTGTGATCACTGACCTTGAGCCAGACATCCTAGAGAGTGAAGTCAAGTGGGCCTTAGGAAGCATTGCTAACAACAAAGCTAGTGGAGATGACAGTATTCCAGCTGAGTTATTTAAAATACTAAAAGATGATGGTGTTAAAGTGCTGCACTCAATATGCCAGCAAGTGTGGAAAACGCAACAGTGGCCACGGGATTGGAAAAGGTCAGTTTATGTTCCAATTCCAAAGAAGGACAATGCCAAAGAATGCTCAAACTATCGCACAATTGCACTCATTTCACATGCTAGCAAGGTTATGCTCAAAATCCTACAAGCTAGGCTTCAGCAATACATGAACCGAGAACTACCAGATGTACAAGCTGGGTTTCGAAGAGGCAGAGGAACTAGAGATCAAATCGCCAACATTCGCTGGATCATGGAGAAAGCACGAGAGTTCCAGAAAAATATCTACTTCTGCTTCATTGACTATGCAAAAGCCTTCGATTGTGTGGATCACAACAAACTGTGGCAAGTTCTTAAAGAGATGGGAGTACCAGACCACCTTACCTGTCTCCTGCGAAATCTGTATGTGGGCCAAGAAGCAACAGTTAGAACCGATCATGGAACAACCGATTGGTTCAAAATAGGGAAAGGTGTACGACAAGGCTGTATACTGTCACCCTGCTTATTTAACTTATATGCAGAGTACATCATGAGAAATGCCAGGCTGGAAGAATCACAAGCCGGAATTAAGATTGCAGGGAGAATCATCAACAACCTCAGATATGCGGACAATACCACCCTCATGGCAGAAAGTGAAGAAGAACTAAAGAGTCTCTTGATGAGGGTGAAAGAGGAGAGTGCAAAAGCTGGCTTGAAACTCAACATTAAAAAAACTAAGATCATGGCATCTGGACCCATCAATTCCTGGCAAATAGAAGGGGTAGAAATGGAAGCAGTAACAGACTTCATTTATTTGGGCTCCAAGATCACCGCAGATGGAGACTGCAGCCATGAAATTAAAAGACGCTTGCTCCTTGGGAGGAAAGCTATGGCAAGCCTAGATAGCATATTAAAAAGCAGAGACGTCACCTTGCCGACAAAGATCCGCATAATCAAAGCTATGGTTTTTCCAATAGTAATGTATGGCTGTGAGAGCTGGACCATAAAGAAGGCTGAGCGCCGAAGAATTGATGCCTTTGAACTGTGGTGCTGGAGAAGACTCTTGAGAGTCCCCTGGACTGCTAGGAGGTCAAACCAGTCAATCTTAAAGGAAATCAACCTTGATTGCTCATTGGAAGGATCGATAATGAAGCTCAAGTTCAGATACTTTGGTCACCTAATGCGAAGAGAGATCTCTTTGGAGAAGACCCTGATGCTGGGAAAGATTGAAGGCAAAAGGAGAAGAGGACGGCAGAGGATGAGATGGTTAGATAGCATCACTGAAGCAATGAGCATGAAACTGAGCAAACTCAGGGAGGCAGTGAAGGACAGGAAGGCCTGGCGCAATATGGTTCATGGGGTCACGAAGAGTCGGACACGACTTAACGACTAAACAACAACAACCATTAACAATTATTTGTGCTTTCTGTAAAGTGTAAATCGAATTTACCCATTTTATAAAGTTCTCTCCAAAATTCATTTCTTCAAAAACCTTAACAAGAAAGCCCAGTTCAAATCGTCAGAGGCCTTCTCTGCATCTAAGAAAATCAATGCAGCTTGTTTTTCATTATGTTGTTCTAAATATTCCAAAATGTCCCACATTTACCTAACTGTCTTTTAGGTAAAAACCCACATTGATCCTCATGAATATATTCTTGCAAAATTCTTTTCAGTTTACCGGTTAGAATTGTTGTGAACAACTTGTAGTCATTATTCAATAATGATATTGGCCTATAATTTCTTGTTATAGTGAAATCTTGTCCCTCTTCAGGTATTAATACTATATTGGCCTCTTTCCAACTCTCTAGTATCTTTCCTCCCTGTAGAGAGGAGTTCATCGTGTTTTGTAAAGGTTGTAAAAGTTCATCCTCAAAACATTTTAATAAGAACCTGATAATCCATCTGGTCCAGGCACATTTCCTAGTTTAATCTTATTTTATAGCTTCAGGAACTTCCCATATTGTTATAGGTCCATTCATAATCTCGGTAAATTTTGTTTCTTTAGATATTCATCTATTTTCTCTAGAGTGATATAGATGAAATGCTTTTTGTACGGCTGCATTGTCCATTAATACAGTACTTCCTTCTTGTAATTTCAAAATCATTTTCTTTTCTTTTTCTTTTCGTAAGTTATATGCCAGCCACTTCCCTGGTTTATTTGCAAACTCAATTTTTTTTTTTTTTGCTTCATATACTTCATTTTTATTTCCATGTCTTACAGTCAACATAGATAACTGTTATTATGAAAGCTTAATTTGTTGAGATATACTTATCTTCTCTGGAAATTTCTTTAATTCTTATTTTCTCTTTATCTTATCTAAAATAGCCTGTGTTTTCTCTTGTCTCTTCCGTTTAAGTTCGGGATCATGTTGTATAAAATAACTCTAATAAAAGCTTTACTTGCATCCCAAACCATTGTTAAATAAGTGCCTTTACCTAAATTATTATTAAAAAATACTTTTAATTTCTTTTTATAGTCCTCCACTTTTGCTTCTTTCTGTAGCAACATTTTGTTTAGTCTCCATTTAAAAGAATTAGATTTTATTTTATAAACCAAATTCACAAGATTATGATCCAAAAAAGCCTATGGTCATGCCTCTACTTTAAAAACCTTAATAGCTAAGTTCTTTGAAGTCCAAATCATGTCTTTTCTTGAAAAAGATCTATGTCTTTCAGAAAAGTAGGTATATTCTCTTGAATTGCCATTTTTCTGTCTCCATATATCAACCAGCCCTAAATTGTCCCTCAAATCAAAGAAAACTTTTGGTAATTTGCCTTGAGTGATTTTTCTCAGAAGTTTTGTCCCGTTGTGGGGAGAACACTCCATTCCAATCCCCCATCAAACACAGATTTCATAAGAGAAACCTTATGCAGGCTAGGTCATGCCTCACTTGTATGCCTTTTGCTTATTTTAGCTATGCCAGGCTGACAGGGGAAATTCCATGCTGGATTGAAGTCATCTCATAACCAGAAGCTGTGTCGGCAGAGCTTATGTTGATTAAGCGTGTTCAAAAGTATTTGGGAAATGTAGGATAGACAGGAGGAGACAAAAATGAGACAACAGAAGGCAAAAATGGTTTCACAAAGCCTAATATAGTCAAGAGTTGAGTAGAGGAAATTGACAAGTGTCTTTATAACTAGATAGACCAGCTAGTTCAGCAAGTGGGGCAGTATCTACCACAACCAGTTTTCCAGACCAGTTCCTTCTCAAGATCTAGCAGCCATTGTTGCAACAGACACAGTCCTCTAATGCCTCCTAATGAAGATGATTGAAATCCAAGCAAATGTATTTTAAGCAAACTGAAGAGCCAGTTTGGTCTAGTGGTTAAGGCACCAAGCTAGAAACCAGGAGTTCTAGTCCCGCCTTAGGCATGAAAGCTGGCTGGGTGACTTTGAGCCAGTCACTCACTCTCAGTCCAACACACCTCACAGGGTTGTTGTTGTGAAAAAAATAGGAGGAAGGAGTATTGGATATGTTCGCTGCCTTGAGTTATTTACAAAAAACAATAAAAGGTGGGTTAATTTTTTTTAAAAAAATATATGATCTTCCTTGCTCAGTGTGAACTGTATATCTCCCTAAGACCAAATGATTTCCCCACTGGCAGATCCCACAAAGGATTTATAATTATTCTAATAAACAAGGAAGCTGTAAAATGAGCACCCCTTCTTATTTAGAGTAGCCCATCCTAATAGATGTGGTAATATGTGCTGGGGAGTTTTGGCTGCTAGCTCAGGATGTGTGATGGGATGAAAGTTACTTAATTGACGAACTGAAACTTAGATTATTAGATGAACTGTGGAACAAACTCATTTGTTAAGACACTGCAACAACTATGGGAAAAAGCAAGTTTCCTTGGTGATGGAAAAATCAAAGAATCAGTATGCATGGGAAGGGAAGACACCCCCTTTTCTACCTGTACATCTGGTGCTTCTAGTAGAGCTCCACTATTTGCCTAAGAAAAGTTTGTCAAAAATGCAAAAGACCTATGTCTGCATTGTGGAAAATGTAGTCATGTAACACCTAGGTGCCTTATAAGATTCACCTTCCAAAATATCTCCAAAATATATTTAAGGGAATGGATCATTTTGAAAATAGATATCATAAAGACTCAGATCTGGCTTGTTAGGAAACAAGGTGATTCTAGCCCAATGACTCAGAGACTGAGGCAATTAGGAATTAAGTGGAATCCAGACATATTAAATATTTATCTTCCCAGTTATTCTACAGACCCAAGACTAGCACTGAAATACAACTGAAGGCCTTAATAGATTCTAGCTCCAGTGCAGACATGATTGAATCCTCTGTTGCATGCAAATGATCTACCTACTTAGCCTATCCTAACCTCTGTTATGGTTGAAACTACTGATAACCAGCTCTTAGACCCTATTAGAGTGTTTTGAACCACTACAAAATACTATTGGCAACTCTTGGGATTCTCTACAACTTAGCCTCCTCACATTTTTGAACAATCTTGGCTACAGATTCATAATACACACATTCATGGGATTATTGATTCTGCAAGGTAGAAGAGTCACAGCCTATAAAGCCTCACTACTTCCCCTTGCATCCTCCTACCTTGTCTGCCAAACTAATCTTATTCTTGGAGCCTACATTCCTGCTAAATGCCACTATCTTATATCAAAAACAGAGTTAGTTTGCCTGGAAGAATGCACTCATAAGAACAGAAAGGCTTTATCCCCCCTCCCTCCGCCCCTTCTTTGCCAGTATTCCTATCTGTTCTGTTAACAAGGAAGGCTCCCAAGTATTGTATGAATAATGGATCCTGAACTCTGTAACAGGATCATTAATCTTCTTCTACTCATTTCTAAAATCTGAATGGCTAGAAAGCACACATTTTTACTAAAAAGGATCTTAGGGGCTTACAAACTGATCTGGATGAAAGGAGGTCATGAATATTTAACTATCTTTGATTCTCAGTGTGCTAAGTTTGTATAATAGTGGATTTATTAATGTCCTGTTGTTCTTCATGCAATTCATGAATTATATTTTCCATGATTTTTAGGCAAAAGTTTTATTTTTGTATTTAGATGATTTGCTAATATAAGGATTCTGCTTTCCACAATGATCAAGTTCATGATTACAGTGTCTGTATTAAATTAGACAAATCTTCGCTCTACCAGTATTGGACTATTTGGGCTACTGTATTTTCTTCAAAGCAACCCAGATGGGAGCCTTTCCTCATTCCCCACACTATCCAGGATGTATAACATTTTCTGGGCTTTACTACTTTTTACCAACAATTTTGTTGCACTATTATTGACTTGCCTTTGCAAAAAGGGAGTGTTGTTGCCAGGACCTAACCCACTTAAATCAATCAAATCACTTTGAAGATACCATGTACCTTTAAGATGGATTTTGATGCCGCGACAAGGCATTCACTTTTTATTCCATAATCCAGATACCATGTGGCTCTTTCCTGTACAGATTGATGTGTCTTACCTTGGGAGATATACTTTTACAATCTGCTCTCTAATTTGTGGGTAACCTCCTGTCCTGCACTTTCTTTTTCAGGCATCTCCTTCCAGTCAGAAGGAACTATGTTGTTTTTACAAGGTCCTTTTGGCCATCAAAGAAGCTTTTCCTTATGGGTGTCATCTCCTCACTTTTCCCCATGTTTTAACTTTCATTTTCCCACTTCACATGCAGTTATTTTATCATGTAAATAAGAATGTTTCTTATCCTATAATTGTCCTCCAACCTCCATTCTGTGCACAGAAAACTTTGGTCTCCATCCTCTAACACCTTGTTTACCCTGTGAGACTGTTGGAACCAAAAGGAGACATATGGTCAATAAGAGCTCAATACTTATGTGTGGGCTTAAATAAATGTGTGGTTCCCCTTAGGTGGACCCTTTCTCTTCCCTCCCTTTCCTTGGGAATGGCTCCGCAACAGCCATTTATATGTCCTTTTTTTACTGAGGGAAAGAAATGTTTCTTTGTCAGGCTAGCTGGGCAATTTAGAATATTTAAAATGACCCATCTCCTCCATGCTTTTTGGTGGCTTCATGATAAACATGTCAAGGGCTACATCTCTTCTTGCTACATTATTGCCAGGCCAAGTCTGTGACTAGCAAACCACATGGACTGCTGCATTCTCTCCCCACAGGGACTTTGGGATACAGTTTCCTTGGATTCTATTACTGATGTGCTGATGGCATTATGGTGGTAATTGATCTAAGATGGTTTATTTCATAGCTTGTTGTATGCTTTCCTGTCTTCCTTGGAAGTCTCATATGTTCTGTCAACATGTTTTCTACATTACAGTTTGCTTAATTACTTGATTTCTAACAGGCACCCAATTCATGGCATACTTCTGGAAAGCTTTTCAACTATTGGATGTGAAGCTCCACCTGTTTTCTGTCTGTCAATCGCATGCAGATGGAAAAATGGACAGGACAGATACATTAGAGCAATACCTAAAAGAAAGTTGTCTTGACTTTACTTATGGTTGAGTTCACTTACAAGGACTCTATTCAAGCCTCTACTCAGATGTTGCCTTCCTAGCCTTGTGCAGCTATCACCTGCACCAGCTGCTGAATGTTTCTTAGCTTTCCCTTCTGCTTTTTTCCAGTAATTTCAAGTTGTTTGGCACCATCTTAAGGTTCAAATAGATTGTGCCAAGGCTTCATACAAACACTCTGTTGATCGTTGTCGTCAGGAAGACCCCCATTGCTTTTGGAGATTATGCTTGGCTTTCTGTTAGAGTTTTCACTTCTATATGACCATCTAACAAGCTGGATACCAAGTTTATTGGACCACTCCCTATAGTATCCCAGACCAGTCCTTTGGCCTTTCACCTGCAGATTCTAGCCACACTGAAAATACAGCCAGTTTTCCATTATTACTCCTGATTCTAAAGAGCCTTTGCTTTTTTGTTTTATCCTTCATTTGTGGTGAGGGAAGGAAGCACAATGCCTTCCTGTCATCCGTGTGCAGAAGGAGGAAATGGGAGAAGCACCTGATCTCTCTAGAGGCAAAGAGGAAATAGAGGCAGGTAATGTAGCTGTGGAGATTGGTAAGGCAAGACCCTTTAATTCCCAGGCCAAAGACAATGCAGTCTTCTGAAAGCTTGTGTTCAGTTTCTTTGTTTTTAATTATTCCTGCTTTTAAAGCACAAGCCACCAAGAGTGGTTTGGTGCTGGGCAGCCTCTAAATTATTAATATATTATGTTATACAGTGGGGCAAAAAAGTATTTAGTCAGCCATCAATTGTGCAGGTTCTCCCACTTAAAAAGATGAGAGAGGCCTGTAATTTTCATCATAGGTATACCTCAACTATGAGAGACAAGATGGGGAAAAAAATCCAGAAAATCACATTGTCTGATTTGTAAAGAATTTATTTGCAAATCATGGTGGAAAATAAGTATTTGGTCAATATCAAAAGTTCATCTCAATACTTTGTTATATATCCTTTGTTGGCAGTGACAGAGGTCAAACGTTTTCTGTAAGTCTTCACGAGATTTACACACACACTGTTGCTGGTATTTTGGCCCATTCCTCCATGCAGATCTCCTCTAGAGCAGTGATGTTTTGGGGCTGTCGCTGGGCAACACGGACTTTCAACTCCCTCCAAAGGTTTTCCATGGGGTTGAGATCTGGAGACTGGCTAGGCCACTCCAGGACCTTGAAATGCTTCTTACGAAGCCACTCCTTCGTTGCCCGGGCAGTGTGTTTGGGATCATTGTCATGCTGAAAGACCCACCCACATTTCACCTTCAATGCCCTTGCTGATGGAAGGAGGTGTTCACTCAAAATCTCACAATACATGGCCCCATTCATTCTTTCCTTTACATGGATCAGTCATCCTGGTTCCTTTGCAGAAAAACAGCCCCAAAGCATAATGTTTCCACCCCCCTGCTTCACAGTAGGTATGGTGTTCTTTGGATGCAACTCAGCATTCTCTCTCCTCCAAACACGACAAGTTGAGTTTAGACCAAAACGTTCTACTTTGGTTTCATCTGACCATATGACATTCTCCCAATCCTCTTCTGGATCATCCAAATGCTCTCTAGCAAACTTCAGACAGGCCTGGACATGTACTGGCTTAAGCAGGGGGACACGTCTGGCACTGTAGGATTTGAGTCCCTGGCGGCATAGTGTGTTACTGATGGTAGCCTTTGTTACTTTGGTCCCAGCTCTCTGCAGGTCATTCACTAGGTCCCCCCGTGTGGTTCTGGGATTTTTGCTCACCGTTCTTGTGATCATTTTGACCCCACCAGGTGAAATCTTGCATGGAGCCCCAGATCAAGGGAGATTATCAGTGGTCTTGTATGTCTTCCATTTTCTAATTATTGCTCCCACAGTTGATTTCTTCACACCAAGCTGCTTGCCTATTGTAGATTCAGTCTTCCCAGCCTGGTGGAGGTCTACAATTTTGTTTCCTTCTACAGCTCTTTGGTCTTGGTTATACTGGAGTTTGGAGTGTGACTGTTTGAGGTTGTGGACAGGTGTCTTTTATACTGATAACAAGGTCAAACAGGTGCCATTACTACAGGTAATGAGTGGAGGACAGAGGAGCCTCTTAAAGAAGTAGTTACAGGTCTGTGAGAGCCAGACATCTTGCTTGTTTGTAGGTGACCAAATACTTATTTTCCACCATGATTTGCAAATAAATTCTTTAAAAATCAGACAATGTGATTTTCTGGATTTTTTTTCTCTCATAGTTGAGATATACCTATGATGAAAATTACAGGCCTCTCTCATCTTTCTCAGTGGAAGAACTTGCACAATTGGTGGCTGACTAAATACTTTTTTCCCCCACTGTATGACCCCAGCCAAGCTTCTGTTGACTTGCAAAGGTAGGAGAAAAAGCTTAAATTTTAAACACTGGAGCATAGCTTTATGTAGCATACAGGCTCTCACGTTTTTGCACTATATTAACAGTTAAGCTTCATTTGCCAAGAATAAAGTTTACAATCTAACTGAATTGTGCCTGGGAGTCTCTTGCCAGGACTGATGAAATTTTGAGTAAGGTGTTAAGTGTCTGGAAAACTAAGATTTATTACTGAACCCAGTTGTTGAGCTTGACACTTGGCAACTTCAAGATATATGTACTTTAACTCCCAGAATCCTTACCAATAGCTATGCCAGTTGGGGTATTCTGGGAGTTTGAAGTCCACATGTCAGGAGGATGTCAACATTAGGAAACAGAGTGCAAGACTGAAGGAAGAAGCACAGCTCAGTTGTAGAAAAAAACAAACCTAATGTCATTAGCAAGAGCCAATGGGTTTGTTGAGATTCTCAGAAGAACTATCTAAAGAAGATCTGAGGGCTATGAACGTATTACTGATGAACCCCAGTGCATGCACATCCATTGAGGCTGAATGCACTCATTGTATGAATTAATAAACTATGGTTTACAGAGATCACAGTGGTTAGATTCACATAACATGCTAAGCTAAAATCAAGCAATCACCTGAAGGCTTAGCTCATACTTTGAAATTAGCAATAACAAGCAGAGGAATAACTTTATTAAGTGAAAACATTGTAAAAACCGGAGAATTAGTTAAGAATAGAATAAGAGGTAACCCAAAAAGAGAGAGAGAGAGAGAGAAGGAAGGAACATTGAGTTTTAACTGTATGAAATGTAATAGAAGGATCAGTATTATTATTGCAACTGTTACGTTACTGATCATATTTTTATTTTTATACAGTGGTACCTCGGGTCACGAACTTAATTCATTCTGCGACTCTGGTTGCGACCCGAATTGGTCGCGACCCGAATCAAATTTTCCCATGAGGTTCAATGTAAATAGGGTTAATCCGTTCTGACCCCTACGAATTTGGTCGCCAACCGATTTTGGTCGCGACCTGAATCAAATTTTCCCTTAAGGTTCAATGTAAATACGGTTAATCCGTTCTGAACCATATGTATTTTTTTTTAAACCACAAAAATATGACACAAACTACAGTACAGTATGAAGAGAGAGAACACTAACCTTGCTTGAGGTGTGGAGGACAGGAAGGCAGGTGGGGAGGTGGTTATTGTTTGGAGGGAGAGTCCCCCCCCACAGGAAGCCACGACCACGTGTGTCAGCAGGGAAAATTGCCGCGGATCCTGTTCGTGACCGTTTTGCGAACGGAAGCAAAATTTTACGAACGGTGCTGTTCGTGACCCGAATTGGTCGTGAACAGAAGCGTTCGTGACCCAAGGTACCACTGTACTTTTATTCCACTTTCTGGATAATTGTGATTCATGCATATTTGAGGGAAATGGGCCATTCTATCAGTCATTTAAATTAAAAGGACAAGATATATTAGGAAAGTAAGTGGAAATAAAAAGAGATTAGTTCTTTAAGGCTGGAATAAAGGAGTAAGCCACAAACTAAACTAGTATTTATACCCATTTGAATGTTTTTAAGAATGAAGCTATGTAAATAAGCTCTGTTTGCTGTAAATTAACATGAGTTAACTTAGGCAGTAAGTATCAGTGAGAAGCTTAATTTATGCAGCTATCTTATGGCTAATTTAAATACCTGATGTAAGTTACCTTGATCTAAATTGCCACTTAGAGTTTGCAGCTCTTGTTGAATTTCCCTCCCTCTGCCACAAAAATTGTTTTCTTTTCTAGCATAATCATTAACTAGAAATGGGTTTGTAAGCTGATAATTTTCACAGGTGCAGATACACTTGCACATTTGGAAAATTTCACAAGCATGAGCAGTTCTTCTCCATTTTATTTAAAACATTTGTACAATTGAAGCAGATTATAATAAAATTTTATATGTGTTTGTGTATATGTATCAATAATGTAAGACATATTATTGAATACCAAGTATAATGAAGTTTAATATTAGAAATTTATTTGGTAAGAATATTTCTCAAGAATTAAGTTTGATCCTCTCCTTAACTGCTTATCAGAAAATTACAAATCTGCATTTAGTTTAAAACTTTACTTGATCATATTAAATTGTCTTTTATAAACATTGGTTATGTTTAGCAAAGGCTGTAATGAGTCAATCAGAAATAGACTTGTAAAATTAGCTTGGGATGATGATGATGATGATGATGATGATGATGATGATGATGATGATGATGATGATGATATCTGTAATCTCTTTCTAACTTGGGCCTGATAAAAATCTATCCTATTTAAGGGGTTCCTAGGTTTTTGTGTTTCTCAAACCAAGCTGTTGATCAACTAAGGTTATTACCATGGAGATATAACCTGGAGCAACCTCATTTTTTACTTCTTTGCATATTCATTACATTGCTTTCTTCTTTTTGTATAAAATTACTAAGCAATATAGGTAAGATCAAGTGCTTCTTGATCAGAATAGTCTGTTTTTAGTTCTGATTTTGAATTGTGAATGTCAGTGAAAGGAGATCTTTCATGAAATGCAAAGGACAAAAATTAGGCTGAAGGGAATTGGGGATATTAGAGTAAAAGAAGAAAAAGTTGACTGGATGGAAGCTCACTAAAAGCATTTAAAACTGAAAGGTGAAAGAGAGGGCAATTAGAAAGCAGTGATTTAAAGGAAGTTTAAAAATAGGGGTTACTGTAGTGTGGATTCAATGCTGTAGAAAAGATACTGGGGAAAATGATGGAAGAGAGGAGAAATCAAGGAAGATACAAGGACAGATTAAGGCAAGGACTGCAGCATAGTTGACTCATCAAATGAGGCAGGGTAGAGTTGAGAAATAGCTGATAAAGAGGGAGAGGAAAAAATCAGAGTAGGTTGATTTTAACATTGATAGATTTAAACATTGATGGATTCCTCTATTGAATTGGGCGAAGAGGAATGTGGGAGGGATAAGGGCAAGTATATTTACATATTATCCATAACAGCAAAGAGGCATTGTGAATCAGAATTATAGTTGTACAGTTTACCCATTTCACTGTTAGCAATGAATGGACTGCTTATGAGAAAATGTTGCATCTTGCTGCTGTGAACTCTCTTTTATTTGCAGATTGCATTTACCTTTCACCAGAAGTGGAATGAAGGAACAGACAATGGGAATACACTCAAGATAACACTCCTGGACAAGGTGTCTAATGGCTCTCTTGTTTTGAGTTGATTTATATCTGCATATTTGATGGTTTTCACATACAAAGGATTTATTTTTCTTTTGGATATACTCAAAATACAAAATTATTCCTTGTTGGAAACTTTCTGCTTTTGAAAACTGTACATCATGGGAGACATGGCCAACAACTCGGTAGCATATAGTGGTGTAAAATACAGTATAAAAGATTCTAATCATGGAGATTTTGGTATTACACTTGAAGAGCTTCGTACCCTTATGGAATTGCGAGCTGCTGATGCTTTGCATAAAATACAAGAATGCTATGGAGATGTATATGGAATATGTACAAGATTGAAAACTTCTCCAAATGAAGGTAAGGATAATTTGTACATAAATTTCAAGTAAGATAATACTGGCTTGTATAGATACCGTATGCCCTTTTTAAAAGTTAGTTGACAGTGTTTTTCTATGTCATTTGAAGAGCCACTCAGCTTTTTCTGTATCATATATGTATTTATTTCGTTCCTAAATTAAGATAATGAAAAGTAGAATTTAACAAAATAAAATTTGAATTGAAACTGCGAATATTTCTATTAGGTATAATTCCAGAAAATATAAGTGAAAAATACCACAGTTTACTAAAATACATGTCCTGATAGCCACCAGGAGAAATTTGGCACAACATTGGGAAAGAGAAACTTCCAGTGATACAAAAGCAGGAGACCAAAATTGGAGAATATGCAGCAATGGCAAAATTGACGTATATCCATAATAGACATATAGCCAAATTTTAGCAGGAATGGCTCCTTTATATACTACACATGACACAGCAAGGAAAATTTAGACATTTGGAATATAGTTTCTAGGACAAGAGTTATAGACCAATAAAAAACAACAGATGAAACAAGCAGATATTAGCAATAAACTCAATGTTTGGTACAAAGTACAAATATTTAGGTTAGCAACTGGGAAATAGATGGAAGGGAAGGGGGGAAAGGTTTTTTGGGTTGTTGTTTTTTTTTGTCCTTGATTTCCTTTAATATTTCATTTGGTGCTGGAACCTCTGATGATTTTTTTCCCCATTGTTTTTATTGAACTATGATTAACAAACAGTATCAGGCAACTATATTAACATAAATCCAAGATGCATATAAAGAAAAAAAAATGATGTAGAAAATACAAAAAAGAACTACTACAATGTAAATAAAGAGAGAGGTACTGCATGTGTACAAATTTACCATATATGTAAAGTATTCCATATTATAGACTATTGCCATTGAGGTAAATCATAAAATGCATCCAAATTTGATAAAATTGTGCTTTCTGCCTCTGATTTCTCATAATTTTAATTTTATCTGTGTGGTTTTTTTTAATGTGGCAATTGAAGCAACCTTGTTAGTCCACGTCTTAGATATTATGTTATCTAGAGTTTTCCAATATTACACAATTATTATTTTGGCTGCTAAAATTAAATAGATAATACATTCTTTGTTGTTGGTCCTGTAAATAAATGCAGTAAGCCAAACTCTGGGAAGCATTCAGATCTTTGTTTAGTGATGTTACTTATCTCCCAAAAAAATTTATGCCAAAAAGATATAACTTTATCACATGACCACTACAAATGAAAAAATGACCCTTTTGTGTGACAATCTCTCCAACATTTGGAAGAATATTTTTGATATACATGTGCCAATCTAACAGGAAACAGCATTACTAAAAAAATATTTCTGTAATCTTTTAAACTCTATAGTACTTTTTTCTTCCTTTGGGCTTTGTATCTTTAACTTTTTAAAAGTTTGTTAAATTTAAATTTAAAAAAGTAAAATTTAACATATTTCTATACTAGGATTAAAACAAGTAGTTTTGATTTAAAATTTGTTTCCTAGTGTTGTATGCTTTCAAAAAATAATTTGACATTACAAAAGCAAGAAAATGTAATATGTACATAAATTATAAGACATTCATGAAATCAAAACATTCACACAATTTAAGACCTTTTGTTGGAAATGTGTTTTAAAATTTAGAAGCAACATACTGAGTTTTCACAAATATCAGACCATGAATATATGGTATTTTTCCTAAAAATATAACTTTTTTTTTTTTTTACAGTTCCTTGAGACTTTTGAGTAAGGGTAGATAAACCTGTTAATTTTCTGTAATCACTTTTTTCCAGAGATTTCAGTTTGGAAAAATTTTAAAAGTCTATGCAAACAATATTCATGCATTTTTGTGAGCATGAATATTCTTAGGTATTTTCAGAAACATTTCCTCCTAAAATTAAGCATTCTTATATGTAGGGCCCATTACAGTATGTGTCTTTCTGGTTATTTCATATTGAAACTCAGAGGCTGCAAAACTCAAACTACTTTGCTTCAGCTCTTTAGTGTGATGTGTTTAAGTGTTTTCCTCTGCTTTTTGGGGGGGAGGCAAGGGGGGAATAGAATGCTGCTTATATTTAAAAGAAAGGCTTATATTAAAACATAAAATCTTCCATCTAAAAGATTTATTTAGGACTGTTTATGTATATGAAGTTTCCAGCAACTACTGGTGAATGTTTTTCTGAGTACAACTCATAACTCCTATTCACATATATCTGCTGCCTAATTAAAAAGCAACACACTTGGCCTCTATCTATCTGAGCCACTCATAATTTATGAGATTTATAATGACTTTACAAAGTCCTTCCAACACATGTTTAAAATAGAAGCACTTTCACTTTTAATAGCCCTTGGCCAATGTTGTTCAGTATCATTCTCCTACAAACATTACTGAGCTGAGTGCAAGTGTTCACATGTTGACTTCCAAGTGAGGCAGTCATTATCTGAAGTGTTCTTGTGGTGTTACTAATGTGTAAATTGGGATTCTAATTCTGTGTAGACAAGGTTTGAGTTGCCCAAATATGTTTGGACTGCAGTGCCCAGAATTCGCAGCCAATATTGTTCATGCAGCTGGGAATTGTAATTTGGCAGTAGCTGTAGGAATCACTTCTATTGTCACTGTTTCTGTTGTGTTTAGATGTCCTTAAGAAAAATTGTTTAAATATCCTTAAGAAAAATATATATATTAATACAGATAAAGCTGAATGATTCCTTAATGCAGTCAGGGAGAATAAAATAGCAATACTATTCTGTTGTTTTTTTTTAATTTCTTGTCTTGTATTCTTTGGAATACCCAAGTGGCTTTGTAATATACAATCATATGAATAAATATGATTAGTAGTTACAATGTTGGACAAACTATTTCTGTCTGCACAGCTTGTGTAAATTCCTTAATTAAAGTGTGAGAACATCCATACATTCTGTGCCATAATTATTTCGGGGTAAAGGGGAACAGTGCAATGTTGGAAGAACCTGAAGTTTCCCTTTTGAAATGTTTCAGAAATGATCAAAATCTGCACTCATGATAGATATATTTTTTTTACTTGTTAAAAAAACAAATGACAGTTATGAAAGAACTATTTATACATACGAAGTTTTCAGCAATTATTGGTGAAGATTTTCCAAAGTAAAATCTTCCTTGCATGTGAATCTACCTTTCTTGAAATGTGGGAAAGAAGGAAATCTGATTTTGATACTGTTGTTGATTTATGCTTCTGGAAGGCCACCCATCAAATCTTTATTATGGTCATAGGAATCACCCATGGGAAGTGATGACCAAGAGCATAAAGGATGAAATGTATGCTTGTTACAAGTGAAACTGGAACGGTAGTAATGAATTAGCAGAAACCCAAAATTCATTTGTCAGTGCATCTGATCATGACAACTGGATAAATTATTTTTTCCTTCCAAGTAAATTAGAAAAATCTAGTTTTTCAGAGTAAAATATGCATTGTGAAGCAGTTTCTTCCACATTTTAAATATATATTCATAGACATTGTTATTATTTACATTTTACATGTTTCTAGATAGAGTTACATGTATTTTATGGGGAAAACTTTTTTTTTTCTTTTGTGTATGATACTTTGTACTGAAAGATTTAATTGCCTTTTGTATTCAAAGCTTTGTGTTGGGAAAAGTCCTGCAAAGAACATTTGGTGTAATCCTAACGTCAGTTATTGCTATAATCAATTTCTTTGAAAGTCAGGGGTTGTTTAGCAAATACTTAATTGGCAAAAGAAACAAATACATTATTTTAAAAACATGCTTGGGTTTCATATGGACTCAAATACATAAATTGATTTAAAATACTCAAGAAAACAGTATATTTATTCAGTGATTTTTGTGATTAGCAGAAATCTACATAGCTGTAGCCACTTTCTGTTACTATTTTAGAAAAACACCACCAAAGTGTCTGTCCTGATGTTACCAAAGTGGCTATTTTTCTAGAAAACATGGGAATAAATAGCATGATGTATCACATGAGTGCAAAATAACAAGTTTGCAGTATATTTAATATTTTAATAAATCAAATATGAAAAACTTTTCATTTTTGTTAGGAAGTGACAATAAACAGTTCTATAACCATTTTCCCCTTTTTACTATTTAGGCTTAAGTGGAAATCCAGCAGATATAGAGAGGAGAGCAGCTGTGTTTGGGAAGAATTTTATACCTCCTAAAAAGCCAAAAACATTTCTTCAGTTAGTATGGGAAGCACTACAGGATGTTACATTAATAATTTTAGAAATTGCAGCCATAATATCATTGGGCCTTTCTTTTTACCAACCTCCAGGAGGGAATGAAGCATGTAAGTAATCAAATAGGATTTTTTTTTTAATTCTTGTGTATCATGAAATACATCAGAATGAATGTGTTAGAATTCTATTATAAATTCATAAAGCTGTTTGTGTTCCTAGAATTGTGAGAGAACTTGACAGGTGTAAAGTCTATTCCCATTAAATTAACTTCTTGTCAGTACTTCATTTGAGCAAGATATAGACTTTAATGTTCATCATATATACACGAATCTTGAATGTCTAATAGAAGGACAGTAGGTTTATGTAATCTTTAGTATCACTCTCCCCTTTTCTTCTGTTTTTAAATCTAGAAAACAAGGATAATTAGAGCAACTTCACTCTGTGTTCTCAACTTAATTTTCCCAGGGTTACATAGTGTAGTCAATCAAAAGAGCTCTCTAAAAGGTTAATCTGTGTTTGCACTGGCATTTTGAGCTTTACTATAATCTAATTTCCTCAAGTATAGGATCTCTTCAAATGCTGTATTTTTCACTGGAGAGAGTTCAGGAGCAGGCCTGGATTCATGTACTCCATTCCTTACTGCTCCCGAGCACAGGTAAATATGAGTGTCTAAATAGAGGTATTGATTCTTCTTCCATGAAAGAAGTAGGAAAACTGGTGGAGGCAGGACAAGGTTCACTCCTTGTTAAGTCCCATTCCTGACAGTGTAAAAACAAATATGGTTAATGTAGACCCAGTTAACATGTACCCTGTATCTAGGGTAACATACAGTTACTTGGCAAACACCAGTGCAGATTAATATTCCTGGGCTATCACTTTATCCTTTGAATTTCTTTTAAAGATACTGCATCATTTTAAAAAATGCCATTCAAATATATTGAAAACTGATAAATGGAGCAATTTAGATGTCTAAAGCATGTTCTAATTTCTGAGCAGGTACTTTTCCAAATGCATATAGTTTAAATGCTTATTTAGTCTTATAAACTGTAATAACTAAATACAGTTGCTACAAAATATCAGATTTATAATATAAAATCATAATCCTAAAATGCACATGCTATAGCTGAAATGGTCTGAGACAAAAATTGCATATATTTCAAAATCTGCAGAGACTTTGGATAGTGAGGTAAGAGTGTATTTTTCTGCAAAATTACTTCTGTGGCAGGTTCACTGAGATGACTTCTGAAATACTGTTTGGAAACCTATTCCTCAGTTATTGGCTTAATGTTAAAGTAGCCTAGGAACAAGGTCTCCATTAAAGATTTCAGTGTGTGGGATATAGTGGAGATTTTTCATTTAGAATAGGATCAAGGAGATTTCAGGCATGTGGAATATACTTCATTCTCTATGATAACTCTGAAATTCACCAACTGGAGCTTGGTACAAAAACATAATCTTAAAATTAAAGAATCTATTTTATATTTGAATTTGGTCTAAATTGGAGAATTGGACAGAGTTTCACCTTTCCAGGTAACAAACTCTGTTTAGTTATCCCAGCCTTTCTTCATTCAGCAGTATAATTTGTAACTGGTAAACCTTGTTTCTGTACCTCAGATAGATCTAGATCTATTTTCTATCTGTTTATTCCATAGGTAATCTGAATGGAGCAAGGCCATTAGAGCTTTAAAAGTTAACTAGCACTCTGAATAGTGCTGAGAAATAAATTTGAAACCAGTGCAATGCTGACTAAAACGCAGGTATTGCATTTAGAACAGATAGAACCCCAGATATTCTTTAGAGTCAAACCTATGTAGGCTGATTTACACATTACTTGAAATATAATTTATTCGGGTTTGGTTTAATGTAGTATATTGATACGGTTACGGCTTATGTGTCAACACAGCCATTGTACCTTACTCAATAAAATATGTTTAAAGCAAATTATTTATGAATCTTGCTGTAGAGTGCTGGTTAGTTGCCCAATATGTCCAGTCATGGTTTTAGTTGATATAATAATTTAAATAGGGATAATGCATTCTTGGTTATGGCTGCTATCTACGATTCCAGGAGTGCTGTCTTGCAGTCACTTGATAGCTACAGCCATCCACTGAAGTTTTCCATTATTTCACTTAGTTCTGCAGAAAAGAAGAAGTAGTGTGTACTTAATCCCAAATTTCTGGACTGCCTCTGTATATTTTCATGTGATGTTTACAGAATATCTTAGCACAACATGGTGTTTTACAATATCATTATCTTATGAGCTACATCAGTTATTAGCAGGAAGACTGTAACACTGTCTAAGCTAAACTTGCTAGATTAGTACTACCTTCACAATAACCCAACAAAACTGTATGAATGAATCAACCCATTTTGATTGAGTTATATAACTTTATATATTCTTTCTTTAAATCTGAATCTGATACTATGCTTTTGCATATAGTTCTTTTCAGTATCAAAACTTTTTCTCCCCTATATGCATATACAAGTTTTATGTTAATTCTGATATTTGAATGTTCATATAGTCACCAGAGGCTGGGCTCAGTTTAGTGGCACTTACATTTTTATCATGAACTACAAAATGAACATATGTTTCTTCAACAATAGCCTTATGGAAAATAATGCCACCCATTGCTTTGTAATAACAAAGCAATTTCAGTTTCCTTTTAATTCAAAATTTGGCAAGGTATATGGATTATTTACATGACTATCAGAGTATAATACTTTTCTAAGACCAGAATTATATGTTTTATTTTATTGGAAGCAAAAATCTCTGTTCAAAAGGATCATGAATGAGAGAAAACTACTTCTATTTCTAAAACACTGCTTGCCTTCCAATAGTTCCTGGCAGACTTATGTATATATCAGCCTTCCATATTCTGGTCCCTCCAGGTGTAACTGAATAAGAGCTTTCTTTTGAAGAGCACTGCCTTTTCATTGGCTTCTCTTGGTGCTGCATAGGTTTAGGAAAACACATGTTTGTATAAAGGAAGCAGGAACAGGCCAGTAACAAGCATCTTCCTTAACTCAAACACTTGTTTGTAAGAGTCCGTGCAGCTACCATGCAAGTCTGGGAAAAGGAGTGGCTCCTTTGAGGAATAGCTGACAATAATAGCAAGGATGATTACACCAAATTCAAAGCATCCTCTTCTTCTTCACACCCAGATGCTGCATACCTCTGCTTTGAGTACAACTGCCATCCCTATCCAATATAGCCCTTGGCCTTGCTGGCTGGAAGTACTGGTTATAGTTAGCCAGCATCTAGAAGTCACTAGATTGGGAAGGCTGCTTTAATATGTAGATGTAAGTTTTACTTAATGTATGTAGCAATAGTTTCAGTTTGTAAAGCACACTGAGCAAATAACAAGCTCTTTCTGCCAGCCCAAAGGTAGCCTTTAGCATTTAATTAAAAATGTAATCTGATAAAAAAATGATCAACTAGCCAGGAAAGAAAAGAAATATTCACTCACTAGTTGTTCCTTTTCACATTTCCTCTTTTTGTTTGTATTTATTCCTTCGCAGCTAGGAGGAAGAAACATTTTTAGTATTTCTCAGAAATTGCAAGGTCTGGTCCCTGGCCAAGAGAGGATTAAGCTCCAACTTCAGTTCCCTCATCTTTGTTCTTAAATTAAAATCTATGTTTGCCCTGATTGACATAAATCATACAGCTTAAATAGTATTTTATGACAGTGTGATTTGCATGATTGGCTGTTTGTTGTGTGTTGAATCAGTTTGTTCTTTCTGTCTATCAGTTGATGATGTTAGTTGGTGAATGAGATTTCTCCTCACCCTGTAATGTGTTGTCCACCCAGAACCTGCTTATGCTTGTGATTTCTGGAGCAGATGGAGAATGCTAAGAAGTGATGAAGGGAAAGGCCTGTTGCATAAGCCGAATTTTGCTGATAGAATTTTGATTGTAGCCTTTTCAGTTTTAATTCAGAGTCCACTGATTCTCACAATTAATAAAGCATAAAGCCCTCTAGAACTTATTAAATCACTAGAGAAACAAGCTTGTTTCACTGTAATTATACTGGGGAAAAAAAAGCTTGAGTCTTTTATTGCTCTGTACCCTAATATGGAACCTTTCCAACTGAAGAATTGGGGCTTATTGTCCTTTACATTTTATCAGAGCTTGGCCAGGTGATGATCATTGGTATCAAACACTGAATATATCTTTTGAATAAGTTTGCTGTTACAGTTATTCAGAGGTTTATCATTTCCAGAAACAGGTCTGAAGCCAGAATGATAAAATCGTCTTTATATCCATTCTTGCCATTTCCCTATTCTGGGAGTTGAAGTCCTGGCACATATGGAAAGTTCCAAGTAGGGAAAAACAGAACTAGATTGATTTCTCCTAGCTATATATTTTGTTTAATCCAAAATATGAGAATCCAAGCATATCTCTCTTTGATGGACAGTTTAAAATTATCTATCTATTGGGGTTTTAATCTATTAAAATAAGAGGATAAATGAAGCACCTCCCTGAAAATTGCTCCCAGCTCTCTGCATGATGTATATGCACAGCCGCCTTACTGGAAAGCAAAGCAAAGTGCGGGTGTGTACTCATACACACACGAAGACAGTTGGGAGCCCCTTTTGAAGCAGACACATAACTCTTGCACAGTATGCGTCTGCTTTAACAGTTGAAGGAGAAGATATTCATTTTTCCTTCTATGTATGCATTGCAAAACATCTCTTTTGAATTTCCGAAGATGCCTAGTAACTGGATAAAAGGTACATCAATTATAGTACAATAAAAGATACTAAGAAGCATATTGATTGGTTGGTTTTATTTATTTGTAAATTTTCTTTATTATGAGTTCTTGCTACATACATAGCTTTAAAGTTTACTTCAACACCAAGGGAACAGTACTGGTCTTTGTCAGATTATTTTTATATTGCTACTATACATACATACATACATACATACATACATGTTTTCTTAGAACTAAAAGTTGAAATATCACAAAGAAAATAATTGGGAGCATTGGTCTAAATGCTATATTATTTCCATAAGTATTCATATAAATACTTCTTACAAAAACTGAAAAGAAAAAAATGAGATAAGAATAACTATTCTCAGAGTTAAGAGTGTTGCAATAATTATTCCATATATGAGAGTTTACAGCTTGTACTAATGAGAGACCAACAGAGAACCTTTCTGCCCACTTTCCAAGGTTGGAGAAAAAGTAGGTGATGAGATTATTGCTCCCTTCTTTACCACCTTGTTGTGTTTAGGACTCACCATATACCAGCAAAAGTTAAAGAAATAGGTCTTGGCAGAGTGCAAAAGCAGTGTCTTTTATCCCAGTTGTTCTTTCATAATTTCTGAGATTGTAAAATCCATCACAAGAAGAAAGTGAGATTGGGGGAGCTTGTTCCAAATATCCTTACCACCTTATTTTCAGGAAGATATTAGTGATCCTCTGTAGCTAGCTCTGGGAATATAGAGTAAAACAACTCAATCTAAGCTAAAATGCTTGGGTCAGATCAAAATATAATAAATCAGTTAATAAACTAAAACAATTAAAAGCCACTCAGGTTAAACAAGCAAGGAAACCTGAAAATCTATGGAAATAAAACATTAAAACACATGAGAGAACAAACAGGGCAGATATCTTACAATAGCTGTAAGACAGTAGTGGCTTGATGTGCTTGTAGTATTTGCTAAAGTTATGTAATATGAAAAGCAACTGAAAATATTTTATACTGAATAAGGTCCTAATTAGTATACAATTTTAAATGTTGAATATAATTAACTCATGATTGTGTGGGTTAAATAATTGCAATTTACACTAATATAGATCAATATGAAAACTGAATATGAAATTTGGATTATTTGTTTACTTTCTGCAGTATGTGGAACAGTATCAGTTGGAGAAGAAGAACAAGAAGGTGAAACAGGATGGATTGAAGGAGCTGCAATCCTCCTGTCTGTCGTTTGTGTGGTATTAGTGACAGCTTTTAATGACTGGAGTAAAGAGAAGCAGTTTAGGGGATTGCAAAGCCGCATTGAACAAGAACAGAAGTTTACTGTCATCAGGGGTGGCCAAGTCATCCAGATACCTATAGCTGACATAGTTGTTGGTGACATTGCACAAGTAAAATATGGTAAATATACCCATTAATTTTATTGGCATCTCTGTAACTTATTATCGTTTGTTAAATGTAATTTTGGCTTCTGTTTTAGGTGACCTTTTACCAGCTGATGGTGTACTTATACAAGGAAATGACCTCAAAATTGATGAAAGCTCACTCACTGGAGAATCTGATCTTGTTAAGAAAATGTTGGATCGAGACCTTATGTTGCTCTCAGGTGGGTGATCAAATGATAGCTAGGATCTAATCATGAGATATTATGGAAACTGAACAAAGTTTCCTACTTCTAGAACTAGGTTATGTGACACATTGTCTTCCCAGGTGACAGTATGCTAAGAACTAGTGCTCTTATATATTATGTATTACACTTTTAACCTCCTCAGGACCAAAATGATAGGTCCTAACAACAGGTAGGGTTTCAGACATACAAGCATCCTTTAATGTGATTAGTTTAATTAAGCATATGTAACTGTAGTGTCTTATTTTCCCATGAGATTAAATAATTTCTAGAATACTAGTATACTAGAATAGAACACTATTACAAATTATTGATACTGTGGCCCTCAGTGTTTTGTTTTTCTGACCCAGTGTGCAATAATTAACTGTTTAATACTTCAGCAATAAAATAAATTTTAGAGGAAAGACTGCTACATAATTAAAATTTTAAAAAATATAGTTGAATGCTGCAGTCCACAAAATTTGATGTATAAATAATATATGGCCTTGACTTGCATTTCATTTAGTATGATGGTTTAACTTTTATGCTTCTTTTCAAAAAACAAATAGCATACGTAGTAGAATTATTATTTTTTTCATAATCAGTAATTTAAGAATCAAGACCTGCCATAAATGTATTTTCACTCCCTATAAGACAGAGATAATCAGAAGGCC
This sequence comes from Python bivittatus, assembly GCF_059951505.1. Taxonomy (NCBI): domain Eukaryota; kingdom Metazoa; phylum Chordata; class Lepidosauria; order Squamata; family Pythonidae; genus Python; species Python bivittatus. Next base: position 28,494,578 of record NW_028277058.1, on the reverse strand, counting down.
ATTCCATTCCCACTCCCCATTTCATCACACTTTCAGTTCATTTTTAAGTGGATCTGGTTTAGTTTTGTTTTTATTGCAATCCATCACTTAACTGAGTGGTAAAATTGTTGCATATACAATTCCAGATAAACATTATTTTAACAAGCCATAAATAAAAGAGTGGATAAATTTAGCTACAATAATTTTGTATGTGAATGGCTTGTGAAAAAAGTTGTTTTTAATTGTGTGGATGCTGAATATTTATAACAGTTTTTCTCTTTTGAAGTGATAAAATTCAAAACTATTCTGGTTTGAAAAATAAATTCATTTTCTATGGAATTTTTTTTAAATTACTATTTTGTTTGCTATCATACAAGAAAACATTGAAAACAAACTGCGTCATCATGTGTACAAAAATGCTATAACATTATAAGCAGCTCATTTTTGGAAAGGTTAAACTGTAACCACACAAAGCTATATTGGTCAACTCACTGGAGAATCTGATCTTGTTAAGAAAATGTTGGATCGAGACCTTATGTTGCTCTCAGGTGGGTGATCAAATGATAGCTAGGATCTAAGCATGAGATATTATGGAAACTGAACAAAGTTTCCTACTTCTAGAACTAGGAACTTCCTACTTCTAGGACCAGTTCATGAAAACATGTCTTCTACCCAGCATTTTTTTTAATGAATTTGCCTTATCTTTAAATCATAAGACACAAATCTAACATTCTTAAAAACATCAGACCACTGATTTGTTAAGATAGTATATTTCAGTTCTTTAGTTTAAAATGCTAATAAATTATCCTTATTTTATTAATAATTTCAGATTGTGTATATATTTGGATTGTAAATTTATACGCCACTAAAACTTTTTCCAGTAAATTCAGTATTTTAGGAGTTTCAGAAATGCCAATACATCAGGTCCCAATTGTGCATCAGCAGATGTTTTAACTGAATATATTGCCATTCAGATTCTTTTTTTTTTTTCCGATTTAGATTATTTTTATAGTAGTTAAAAGCTTTAGTAGAATCTTTAACATCCATGGTATTAATTTTTTTGTGGGTCCACGTTCTCAAAAAACAAAAGTAAACAAAAAACCCACAACCATTTTCAAAGTTTGAAACTTTCAAACTTTCAAATCAAAGTTATCCTAAAGAGTCAGTTTCTGACTTCGCCTTCATCCTAAAATCTTCTAAATATATCTTGCTGCCTTTAAATAACTGAATGTGGACTAAAATTAGAACCAAGCACCTGCAAGAATTTCAAAGGAGTCAAATAATATCATCCTAGTTGTTCCTATTACTATACTGAGTATTATTTTATTTATAAAAACAAGTGAAGATATAAGCTTATAAGATATAAGCCAATTAGTAGAACTGAAAATCTTAGAAGTTAAACACACACAACTCCCAATTTTTTTTTACTAAAGTGTACGTTAAGCGTACAAAGAACTAGGGGGCTGCCTATCTCATAAAAAAATCTTCAATAACTTTTCTATCAGTTTAAAAGGAATTATTATAGAAATTCCTCTCAAAGTGTAAATCAGTCTAGAAGAAATAATCATTTTGACCATGTTTATTCTCCCCTATAGACTCATAGGAATATTCAATGCAATTAAAAATATTTAAATCTACTAACAAAAGTATGTTCAAGGGAATTCTTGTTCCATGATGTTTAAGAAAATTTAGAGTAGGCAAATCCAAATTATTCACCAACTAATATCTGTGATATAAGCTAAAGTCTATTAGAATTATCCCAATTAACCCAATCATTTATTAGTTTAGAATATTCACAAATTGAGATAAAGAGACTTGAAAGTTATCAGAAATAAGCAAATATTATCTACATACAATAGCAGTTTCTGTTCCTTTATAGCCACTTTGACACCCAAAATTTAATGCGATTGTCTAAAAGAAGAGATCTAGTGGTTCTTATACCAAATTATGTATAAGAGGTGGATCTAATACCAGATTATGTAAAAGAGAAGGTATATAATGAAACTTAAGTTTCATTATATATCCTAATAGGCAAAAATACAATCATTCATTCATTAAGGTTTATATGCCACTGCCATCAAAGATGACTCTGCTTAATACCGTTCATAATCATTCTAGCTGAGGGATTTAAATACATAAATAAATACATAAGAGATCTATTTTTTCCCAAATCATATCCCAATAACCATGTTACACTGAAGGCTTTTTCTGTATCTAAGGAAGCTATCAGAGTCACCTCCTGTTTGGATTGCTGTAACACAATGTCAGGCCCAGCCCAAGAACAATGGTGAAACAGTCCACTTGAGTTCATTTCCTTTATTAGCTTATACCATACAGAGAGAATCTTTCCAGACTAACTCTGTACTGCATTTAGTGGATATACCCTGGGAGATTCTAGGGAAAGGCTATCCTGAACCTCTTATGCTTCCCATGCTCCTGCGGACTGTGGTGTCTTTTGTCTTCTTTCCCTTCCTGGAATGCACCCCCTCCTTCCTGATGATCTTGCTCTGTTGCTATATACCACATCACCCTCCCCTTCATAGATGCATTCCATCACATGAACTGTACATGGGGCTGCCCTTTAAAGGAAGCTGCAGCTGGTCCTGAATGCAGTGGCATGGGCAGTTTTTGGTTTTTCTCATGACACCCATGTAATGCACAGATCTGTAATAAACTTCTGGGGGCAATTCAAGGCGCTGGTTATAACACCCCCCCCCCCGCCTGCCAGAATTTGCATGGCCCCAACTCTGTTAGCCTTTTGCCAGGCATTGAAGTCCTGGCTGTTTCCCCAGGCGTTTGGGGCGAGGGTAGATGAGCTCTACTACTACTATTGATGGTGTGGGGGGTTAATAGTTTATTCTGGGGTGCGGGGGTGGGGGTGGGGTATGTTTGGTGGACTTGTTTGTTTTAATCTTGTAAGCTGTCCAGAAGCATTTGTGTGAGATGGGCAGCTATATATACATACAAATGAAGCTATATATACATACAAATAAATCATAAATAAATTTCTAAAATATCTACCAGTATCTAATATCTACAGTGGGGCAAAAAAGTATTTAGTCAGCCACCAATTGTGCAAGTTCTCCCACTGAGAAAGATGAGAGAGGCCTGTAATTTTCATCATAGGTATATCTCAACTATGAGAGACAAAATGAGAAAAAAAATCCAGAAAATCACATTGTCTGATTTTTAAAGAATTTATTTGCAAATCATGGTGGAAAATAAGTATTTGGTCACCTACAAACAAGCAAGATGTCTGGCTCTCACAGACCTGTAACTACTTCTTTAAGAGGCTCCTGTCCTCCACTTGTTCCCTGTAGTAATGGCACCTGTTTGACCTTGTTATCAGTATAAAAGACACCTGTCCACAACCTCAAACAGTCACACTCCAAACTCCACTATGACCAAGACCAAAGAGCTGTCGAAGGACACCAGAAACAAAATTGTAGACCTGCACCAGGCTGGGAAGACTGAATCTGCAATAGGCAAGCAGCTTGGTGTGAAGAAATCAACTGTGGGAGCAATAATTAGACAATGGAAGACATACAAGACCACTGATAATCTCCCTTGATCTGGGGCTCCATGCAAGATCTCACCCTGTGGGGTCAAAATGATCACAAGAATGGTGAGCAAAAACCCCAGAACCACAGGGGGGGACCTAGTGAATGACCTGCAGAGAGCTGGGACCAAAGTAACAAAGGCTGCCATCAGTAACACACTATGCTGCCAGGGACTCAAATCCTGCAGTGCCAGATGTGTCCCCCTGCTTAAGCCAGTACATGTCTGGGCCTGTCTGAAGTTTGCTAGAGAGCATTTGGATGATCCAGAAGAGGATTGGGAGAATGTCATATGGTCAGATGAAACCAAAGTAGAACATTTTGGTCTAAACTCAACTTGTGTTTGGAGGAGAGAGAATGCTGAGTTGCATTCAAAGAACACCATACCTACTGTGAAGCATGGGGGTGGAAACATCATGCTTTGGGGCTGTTTTTCTGCAAAGGGACCAGGATGACTGATCCGTGTAAAGGAAAGAATGAATGGGGCCATGTATTGTGAGATTTTGAGTGAACACCTCCTTCCATCAGCAAGGGCATTGAAGATGAAACGTGGCTGGGTCTTTCAGCATGACAATGATCCCAAACACACCGCCCGGGCAACGAAGGAGTGACTTCGTAAGGTCCTGGAGTGGCCTAGCCAGTCTCCAGATCTCAACCCCATGGAAAACCTTTGGAGGGAGTTGAAAGTCAGTGTTGCCCAGCAACAGCCCCAAAACATCACTGCTCTAGAGGAGATCTGCATGGAGGAATGGGCCAAAATACCAGCAACAGTGTGTGAAAACCTTGTGAAGACTTACAGAAAACGTTTGACCTCTGTCATTGCCAACAAAGGATATATAACAAAGTATTGACATGAACTTTTGATATTGGCCAAATACTTATTTTCTACCATGATTTGCAAATAAATTCTTTACAAATCAGACAATGTGATTTTCTGGATTTTTTCCCCCATTTTGTCTCTCATAGTTGAGGTGTACCTATGATGAAAATTACAGGCCTCTCTCATCTTTTTAAATGGGAGAACTTGCACAATTGGTGGCTGACTAAATACTTTTTTGCCCCACTGTAATTCCTTTTATAAACTGAGGTTGTACAGATTGCACAATAAAAGGAGAAGTATGTAATAGGGTCCTTTGATTGCCTATATTTAATTTTTTTTTAGAAGGCAATTTCCTCCTCCCCATAAGACCCAATTGAGTAAAGAGCCAGAGAAAGTTTCTGTTTATATCTGAGACATAATTCCTTCTCCTGACTTCAAGCTTCAAATGTAATCCAAAACAATGAAGATAAGATTTATACCTATTGATTTATTGAAGCAGGAGACAGGTGCAGCCTGATACAAAACTTTTCTTCCACATGTAGCAAGCTAGCAGTCTTGCTTGTTGATTGATTGCAGTTAACAATTCACAGGTAATATTCACGGTAGTCTCAGTCTCTCTCTCTCTCTCCCCCCCATCCTTATATATCTATTATTAAAACATCCAATGTAAGATAAAATAATCATGGTTTGCAGGGATTCAAATATACAAAGAGGAATAGTGAAAGGTGTTGATGTAAACAGGATGTAGGTTCTTTCTCTCTTACTTCCTGCCTTTAATTTACTTTGCTTACTATTTACTCTTTTTCCATACTTTGCATAACATGCTTACCTTAAAGGAGATTAATGTGATGGATATGTCTGATAAATCAAACATAATGCTGAAATTATGAGAGTAAAAGTTCAAAGAACTTCAAGAGCACTTGACCCCCTACTGTGTCTTCATCTTGGATAAAATATGTTACTTCTTTTTATTTTCAGAACAGCCTTTATTAATCATATTTTTGTATATTATTAACATGGATTAAAGTTTTACTAGTAATTGAGTGTTGTGACTTTCTCTTAACCAACCTACCTCACAGGTTTATTGGAAGGATAAAATCAAAGGTAATTCTATGTAAGCTACTTTGAACCCTTTAGATGTACTAAATAAATAAATAAATAGCATTAACTTTTTCATAAAACTACAACATTCACATTCCTTACCCTTAATTCACACATGCTTTTTGCATTTTAGGTACACATGTTATGGAAGGTTCTGGAAGAATGGTAGTTACTGCTGTAGGAATAAACTCACAAACTGGAATTATCTTTACTTTACTTGGTGCTGGAGGGGATGATGAAGAAGAAAAAAAGGAAAAAGAGAAAAAAGACAAGAAAAGTAGGCCCATATCTTTAAGAACTTGACAATTGATTTTAGAAATATTACAGATAGATTGTTGCTCCTTTATCCTTTACAGAGGTTATGAGTAATGTAAATTTAGGATTCACTATTTCTTTTTTCAGCCATTCAAAATAAATTTAAAAATGAAATCATAATCTTTCTGATCTCTGGATTATTTCAAGCTAGTATTCCAATTCAGCTTCATCTTGCAGTTCATGAGCCTGTACAATCAAGTTTCATTCAAGTGCTTTTAGAGGTATCATGAGAATAAGATGTGTTGAATGAGGCATGTCAGATAATGATAAACATGACAGAATAATTATAAAAGAGGGAATTGTCTAGAAAAATAAATCCTGAATCATATTTTAGCATGTTGTATATGATCATTGTGATCATACCAGGGATTGATTATAATAGCCGAGAATGATCAGAGTTATAGTACAACCCTTCGGGACAGGATAAGATTAGAGAAGGCTTGGGCCGAAGGAAAAATATTGTCTTTTGACCTGTTTGAGCAATATGTCTGAAATCTTATAAGCTTCAAGGTGACTTTAATTGCCCTCCACTTAGTTTTCTCATCAGTTCTCCAAAAATTCTGATGCCTCTGAATATTTTAATACATTTGCCACATTAGTTTAAACCTATGCTTATGTTAAATAGAAATATTTATATTGCCTTCTGAACTGTTCATTATACCTTTTGATCATTATATAATCCAATAAATGTTCACACTAGATTGTTATCAGTTATTCTGAAAGAGTCTGGCTTAGCGAAGCAACAGGGATAGATATTTCAGTTACAAAAAAGAAATTATGTAAGATATTTACCAATTTTTGAAAATGATAACTATTTTTGGTTTTAGGTAAAAAACAAGATGGTGCTATTGAAAATCGTAACAAAGGTAACAAACAATATGACCTACATTAACAAAATTTAAAAATGTATGTTAGAATAGCAGCTTTTTAGAAATAATCAGAATGCCACAGAAATGTGTCTAAGCTTTCAAGTTCTCCAGAATTCTTCATCAGGTTTTTAAAAAAGGTAAAGTACCATTTTGACTGAATTCTGTAGAATTCAAAAGCTTGCACACACTTTTTCATGGCATTCCAGTTGGTCCTAATGAAAGTGTTATTGTATTATGTTTTTTCCTTCACAGTCAAAAAATAACATATCAATGCAAAATGTTCACTGCACATCTTAATTTTAAATGTCAAAAATGTGATTTGTGATAATCTGTATTAAAATTGTAATATGAGTAAACAGAGCTAGTAAAGCAGTACCTTTAAGTGTGGTAAAGAATAAGGTGCCTAACTTGTGCTGATCATGCTGTTTAATAGAGATGGGCAGAACATTTTATTTTTAATTGTTTTGCAGATAAAAGTTTGTGAAACCTTATTGAAAATGCTGTCTCAAGTGCAAAATGGACTGTTTCAAGCAGTCTGGAAGTATTTGTATCTTTAGACAGAGCTGTTTGGAGTAGAGATACTCTGTTTCAAGTTCAAAAGACTTCCAGGATATTCAAATTGCTTATTTTACACTCAAAATTCATGATATTTTGTGCTTAATATGGTAATATGGTTTGAAATGAAATATTTTGCACATTCCTACTGAAACTGGAAATTTGCACAGACACTTTTGATTGAGGCTTATTTTGTCACCTTAAATATTAAAGTAGTTCCCTTAACTACTGTTTGTACAAAATTAATCTCAAATCTTGATTTTCTGGAACTTATTTAATTGTGTCTTTAGAATTTATCCTAAAAGATAAGCACGCTGAAATCACCTATACTCTTATTCAATTTTGTGCCCAAGACATAAGACTTTACTGTATTCAGACCCAACAGAAGTATATTATTCACTCAATTAATGAAGTTTTGCTGTATTCTCAGATTGTATTTGGTTGTTTTGAAATTTATGGGCCATAATAAATTGTTCATTCAGTTGTGTTTTTATGAATTTAGCAAAAGCCCAGGATGGTGCAGCCATGGAAATGCAGCCTTTGAAGAGTGAAGATGGTATAGATGGAGATGACAAAAAAAGAAATAATATGCCTAAGAAAGAGAAATCAGTTCTGCAGGGAAAACTTACAAAGCTAGCAGTTCAGATCGGCAAAGCAGGTATGACTCTTCTACTGTTACAGTTCTACACAGAATAAAACCATGGATTGGCATTACTGTGATACAGAGAATACAACAGACTAGTTAGACTAGATTCCTAGGGCTTGTCAAAACTAATGTTATCTAGTGCTTGTTGACTGACATTTTAATATGTGCTGGTGTTGCTGTGATTGGACATCAACCGATGTTAACATCTTAGTTTAGATTTGATTTATAATATTTAAATGTTGCCTCTTTCCACAAGCTGAATCCTGGAAGTCTGGCTTCCGTCACACTATTTGAGTATTGTCTTAATGATTCTGATTACTATCTATAGAGTTTGCTTCACCATCAGTACTCCTCATAGGTTACCATAATAGCCATTGTGCTAATTTTTAATAAGAATGATTTTAGGGTATCATAGAACATTTAGGAGCCATGTTGAATCAGTCAAAAGACTTTTTAAAATTTATCCTGTTTCTTTCTGTAGCCAAATATATGGGAAGTATGTTGTTTCAAAGCAGCTGTTATTCAAAAGCTTGTACCTTTGTTTATTCTAGAGTTAGTATGATTAGTAGCCACTGACAATGTTTACATTCCATGATTTTCTAAACAGTAGTCTAAAGCCATTAATAGTGCTGCCTATCAGTACCTTTGGTGGCAGTAAATCCATAATATTAATTATGTGCTGTGTACTTTCTGCCTTATTGTCCTTTTCTCTAAATAAAACAGCCTCAAATGCTGTAATCCATGGGAGTTACTCTCATCCTCTCATCATGTTACTTGCCTTTTCTGCTTTAGTTTCAGCTTTACAATATACATTTTGGATATAGTGATCACAATTAGATTTGAATAAATGCAATATAATGAAGAGTTTTATTTTCAATCTTTTTCCTAAATGAACAACACAGAATTTGGTTTTTTCTTAACTGCTACATAGTATTTTGACATTCTCATTGAGGTAAGCCCTAAAACTCCAAACATGTTTCTGGGTCAGTCATTGCCAGTTCAGACCTCATAAGTGTATATGTGATTAAGATCTTTTTGCACTAAAGTATTGTTTTTGGCACTCTGAAATCACATTTTCTATTGTCCATATCATTCTAGACTTCAAAGAGATTATTTTAACCTCTTCACAATTTTTACATTACCAAGGCACAAGTAGAGAATGGATAAGAGCTGGCTTGGCAGTAGTGCATGTAAAAAAGGGTTGGGTATCCTTATTGATCACAAGTAAACAATGAACCAGCAGTGTGATGTAGCTGTTGAAAAGGAAAATGTTATCTTGGGGTTCAATTGACAGGAACATAGAGTCCTAATCACAGGCAGTAATTGGTCCACTTTACTCTGCCCTAGTCAGACACCACTTGGAATACTATATCCAGTTCTGGTACCATAGTTCAAAAATGCCAATGACAAATTGAATGAAATTCAGATAGGGCTACTAATGGTGAAACCTGTGAGAAATTATTAAAGGATCTGGTTGTTTAGACTACAGAAGAGATGACTGAAGGGACATATGACAGCATTCTTCAAATATCTGAAAGGTTGTCACTTAGAAGAGGGAATAGACTTATTCTCTGTTGTTCATGAAGTCAGAACCAGAATTGATGGATTAAAACTACAAAGAAATTGGTAGATTAAAACTACAAGAGAAATTTCCTAATTGTACAAGTTATCAGCCAGTGGAACAGTGCCACATGAAAAGGTGAGTTCTTCACTGAGTCTTTAAACAGAGGCTAAATGATAATCTGTCAGAGATACTTTACTGAATTATGCACTGAGGAGTTACACTAGATGGTCATTAAGGTACCTTCTGATTCTATGAAACTGGTAACTATGTTTATGAATGCCATTTAAGAATGTTATTTATATACCAAAGAATTAACTAGATCTCTTTTCTTCATAAAAGGGTTGCTGATGTCTGCAGTCACGGTCATCATTCTTGTATTATATTTTGTAATTGATACCTTTTGGGTCCAGAAACGTCCTTGGCTTGCAGAGTGTACTCCAATATATATTCAGTATTTTGTGAAATTCTTCATCATTGGTGTTACTGTTCTGGTTGTGGCTGTTCCAGAGGGTCTTCCACTTGCAGTAACTATCTCGCTGGCTTACTCTGTAAAGGTATGAGCAAGAAGTGTGGTTTGGTACGTAGTATTTTAATATGTAATAGTTAAATGTAGGAATTTTTTTTCCTAAGGAAACTACACTTCAGTGATATTTGTTTGAAGTGGTTATTTAATGGCTTATTTCATTTATTTTCAAACTGTATATGCCGCTTCAGTCAAAGACACCAAATGGCTTACAACTTGTGCAATACAAGGAAAACAAAATAGCAATAAATCATTACCAAATCAACAGATCAGAATTTAATATCTGAGAAAAAAACAATATCACAAACCTTCTCATAAAAATTTGCTAAATAATATGTTTATACTTGGAAAGAGTAATAAAATTATTTCCCTGAAAACTGCAGAAGAGCAGCATTTTAACTGCCTTCCTGATTATTAACAGACATGGCACCATCTTAATAGCTTAGGGGTGGAGGGAATGACAGCAAGAGTATTTAGTTGGGTTATTTCTTAAGTCTTATTTCTAGGTACCCACTCTACTCAACTCCTGAATGGTTGGGACTTGCAGCATGTCCTCCCTGGCAGTATGTATTGGGTAGATTCCACATGGAGTAACTGGTGTCAAAGGTATCCAGGACCCAAGCTGTGTAGGGGTTTTTATGTAATAGCAAGCTCCTTGAATTGGTAGACAATGAAGCTCCTCCAGTAAAGGTAGTTGTTCACTGTTAGCAGGTAGGCCAGACAACTGCATTTTACATCAGCTATAATGATCTCCAGGGCAGCCACATGTAGATTGCATTCCAGTAGTCCAAATGACAAGAGCATGACTAACTATTAGTAGCACCCTCTGCTGCAAGAATGGTCACAGCTAACACTTCAGCCAAAACTGAGCAAATACTTTCCTGGCCACAGCCTCCATCTGCAGCTGTACAGGAGCCACAGGTATAGGAGAACTCCCAAATGTTCTCTTTCTGAGGGACACAACTAAAGATGGAACAGTACAGTACACTACACATTAAAGAAAAATGTGCAAAAATGACTTTGAGAGCTCCCCCATCACATGGCTTTTTGCGTTGCTTAACCCCTGGTGTATGTGAGTTCATTCCAGAGCTTTATGTGCCTCTTCGGTAGTAGAATGTGATGGAGGGCTTCAGAGATAATATGTCTTGGTGGTAGGTGGTGAAAATCTCCCTCTTAAAGAGCAAAAGAGAAAACAACAACTAGACAAAGGAGTGATAAGAACAGTTGGTAAAAGAGCTATCATAGCCAAAAGATACGACCAAATATCAGAACACAGGGCATTACATGAACAGATGAGAGCCCCATGACGCAGGTGGGGCATGAAAGAGTGCAACAAGCAAAAGCAGTCTATATAATTCATCTGGCCTAAGAGCTGGCACTTTTACAATTTGAATTAAATATTTTTATTTACTTATTTAAAAGATTTGTATCGCCGCCCATCTTAGAGCACAACTCTGGGCAACTCACAACAATAATAAAACTACAAACCATAAAAACAAAAACTAAAAAAAAACAACTGTTGCCTCAGTCATGATTCATTAGGATGCCCCAACAACCATCCATAGGCTCCCGTGATGGCCTTCCAGAAGGCTTAAAGGCTGGGGGCCTGCTGGATTCTTTCCAAATGTTGCAAATATGCATTCAGCTCCTTGATTTAATCTTTGCCTGGGATCTATTGGAAAACCTGTATATTTGTGGTCATATAGGAACCTCACTTGGGAGAGATAGTAACAAATACATTCTAAGAATGCCTTAATGCTGTTTAGACTTGATTCTGTCCTTTCTTGAAACAGAAAATGATGAAAGATAACAACTTGGTCAGACATCTGGATGCTTGTGAAACAATGGGAAATGCAACAGCCATTTGCTCAGATAAAACAGGAACACTGACAATGAACAGAATGACAGTGGTCCAGGCATATATCAGTGAAAAGCATTATAAAAAAATCCCAGAGGTGCAAGCTATTCCTGATAAAACCTTATCATATCTTGTAACAGGAATCTCTGTTAATTCTGCTTATACTTCCAAGATCTTGGTAAGTGTATATTGAAAAGACGTATGTTTTAACATTGAACATGTTTCAATCCAAGCTAAGCAATTAATATTTTGTTGTTTTCAAGAAAACTAAATATATTGTAACATCAAAATCAATGTGTGTGTGAAACTACTTATATTTAATTTGTTAAAAGTAAATAAACCTAGTAAAATTCTTTTCAAATATGTATGTCCTATTACAGTATTATTTATGCATTAACAAAATATTACTAAACTAATGGGGAGACCTTTCTTGTAACTAATGCCAGTAGTTGAGTTCTCTTGATTTTAATGATACTGTTGAAAATTAACATTTATATGTAAAATGCTATCTTTGCATTTGCTCTTCAAAGTTGAACCCATTTTAAATTTATAAAGCATAATAAAGCCTGATTCTGGGTAATGTAGCATTAATGGGTCAAACTGATAACTGGCTTAATTAATGGATTGATAAAATGATGACTATTTGAACCATCCTTTGAAAGATGCAAACAAATGTATATAATATATTCTTAGAGTGTTTTTTTTTTCAAACTGGGTTCTGCAAAACCCTGGAGGCCTGTGAGTATTAAATGGGTACTGTGGAACTAAAAAAAAGAAAAGAAAACAAGACTAAGGCTTAATCCCTTACAGAGAGTGTATTTCCCCCCCATGTCTTCTGCAAGGAACTAAGAGGAAAACAAACTTTGAACACACTCAGCCATCTGATCCCATCTCAGTGCTGCTCTAAGAAATGTTGTATAGCAATTTTTCAGCTGACATTACGGTATTCTAGGACAGGGTTCCTCAACCTCAGCCACTTTAAGATGGGTGGACTTCAACTCCCAGAATTCCCCAGCCAGCCATGCTGGCTAGGGAATTCTGGGAGTTGAAGTCCACCCATCTTAAAGTGGCTGAGGTTGAGGAACCCTGTTCAGGATGTTGAAAAAGTTTGAAAATCACTGTCATAGAGATATATTGCAAGAGGTGGGAGACCATGTATAGAGAGGAAGAAGTGCCTTAAATGACTCACCACACCGCATATAATCCATGTTTGGCAGCTGCCAAATTCTCTGCAGCAGTCCCCACCCTGTTTTTGCAATCCCCAGATAGGCAGCAAAAACAATTTTATTGAGAAGCTATGGGCGTGGTCAGTAACTTGAATCTTATTTGCTATGTATCATTTTATGCAAGCCTCCACAACTGCAAACCAACGTGTGGTAATGTATGGTTATGCTTTTAGATTGCAATAGCTTGTAACAATTGTTTACTTTGATCTAATTAAAAAGACTTCCCATGTGGAAAACTGGAATACAAAACCCTGAAATGATAATACACATATGTGGGGGGGGGAGGGGTGTGTGGCTTATTGAGAAGTTATCTTCATCAATTCCTTATCTGAGATTAAAATATACATTTGATAATTGCACATGCACAAAAAAGTCAAATGGTTTTTTAAATTAATTTATCTGACTCCCGAATGTGAATAAAGCATAAAGTTGCACTTGAAGGCAAGTGGCAATTCTAAGTAATCCCATTGGGCTTTTAATATTCTACAAAATGTTCTTCATTTTAGTTTTCATAGTGTGCTTCTTGAGAAATGTGCTTTTGTTGAAGCTATGCATAAGACATTTAATTTAAGCATAGAATTCATAATTCACAAACGGTTTCCAAAAGATTAAATCCTAAATTATTGTGGTATATTTTAACTGAAACAAATTCCTTTTAAAAAAGATTCTTTGTCTTTCAGCCTCCTGAAAAGGAAGGTGGCCTTCCTCGCCATGTTGGTAATAAAACTGAATGTGCCTTGCTGGGATTACTTCTGGATTTGAAACGAGATTACCAGGATGTTAGAAATGAAATACCAGAAGAGGCACTCTATAAAGTCTACACCTTCAACTCTGCTAGAAAATCTATGAGCACCGTGTTAAAGAACTCTGATGGCAGTTTCCGGATCTTCAGCAAGGGTGCTTCAGAGATAGTACTTAAAAAGCAAGTTAGCTTTTGTATTTGGGAACTCTGCTGTATAGAAGTTTGATTAGATTCTTGAGATGGTATTCCCTGGCAGTTAAACACTATATTTGTTACTTCTCAGTAGCACTTAAAGCTAACTAATTTTAGAAACGTCTCATACGGCACTGGAATTGGCAGTATAACATAGTCTATTTAGTCTATTTGCTTTGCTAATGAAATCGAACAAGGTGCTCTCAAAGTGAATTTAAGGCTGTTTTTAATCTGTGTTAGCAACTGAAAGCTTTTGTTTGACATGATGCAGTGCTAGATTAATTTATAATCTATCTCTTTAACACAGCTCCTTAATTTTAGAAACAGTTAAGTCTTCCTTGGCCATTTTTCATTTGTTTATATTTTTTTATTTGAAAGAATATAACCAAGCCAAATATATTCTCCTTCATGATTTTTAAATGCAAAACTGGATTGATGATTGTACAGTTGAGTATGAATGAATTGGATAAAAGGAGAGTTGGGTGGTTCTTTGTGCAGCTATAGTCCCATAATCTTTTAATTTCAGCTAGTATTATGAATCTTATTCTTCACTGGATTTACTGTTGAAGATAATGGTATTTGCTAGGAAGCTTTTGCCAGTTCAGTTCTTGAACTTCCTTATTGTTGTGCCTTATTTATGGAATCCTGTAGTTAGCTATAGCTGTGAAAATACCACACAGGTAGGAAAATGCATTTTGAAGGCTTATTATTCTTCTATTAATAAAAAAAAAAGTTTGACAAATAGTGAAAGAAGTATAGTTCCTCTTGTTGAACTGGTTCTTTTATACTTGGCTTTTTTTTTTTTTTTTTTGGTGCCTTCTAGTCAATTTTGACTCCTGGCGACTGCCTGGACTAGTCCCTGCAGTTTTCTTGGCAAGATTTCAGAAGTGGTTTGCCATTTTCTCCTCCCTAGGGCTGAAAGAGAATAACCGGCCCAAGGTCATCCAGCTGGCTTTGTCCCAGTTTCTAGCCTAATGTCTTAACCACTACACCAAACTGGCTCTTACTTATGGCCTAACTCTAATATTTTTACCCTGTAGACTGGTTGAAAATATGGGTTCTTATGAGTTGCATTTGGTTCTCCCAAGCCATGTTACGTTACATTAGTACATTATGAATTCACAATGATTTATAACAAATTGCACGTTATCCTTTTCATTATTTTTCCTAACAATCTCCCAATTTCTATTCATCACTGAACCCTGGTACAATTTTTTTTCCATATCGTTCAGTGGAGTTGGATGAATTATCCATAAATTAAAAGTATTTGAAAAACTTGTTAGGTATTGAGACTGAGTTCTTCAAACTGGAAGAGTTTTCAATGACATTCAGAACTTTGAAATGGATTATATTTTGTTTATAGGTGTTTCAAGATACTAAGCGCTAACGGTGAACCAAAAGTATTCAGACCAAGAGACCGTGATGATATTGTAAAAACTGTTATAGAACCTATGGCTTCAGAGGGACTCAGAACGATATGTCTAGCATTCAGAGACTTCCCAGCTGGAGAACCTGAACCAGAATGGGATAATGAAAATGATATTGTCACTGGTCTTACATGCATTGCTGTTGTAGGCATTGAAGATCCTGTGAGACCTGAGGTAGGGCAAAACATCCTTCAGTGGTGATTTGAGGATTTAATAGCCATTGATTTAAGCTTTTGTCTTCAAGGCCTTTTTGCAAATGAGTAATAGCTATTCTTAGTGCTGTTTTTAGTGAAGCATCACACATCATGATCTTGTGGAAGATAGATTAGCTCCCACACTTCTTTGGGAAAAACTGCCTTTGTTCTTCATTAAAGATTAGTGATTGAAATAATATTCATTATAATAGGCATATGTATTTAATCTAAAATTGCTTAGATGTCACAGAAATGGGTTCTTACTCATTTGAACAATTCTGAAGCTATTTCTTCAAAATGCAGATGTAATAATGCCTTTCTGCTATATGATGTGATTTATATAGTTTTACTTTTCATATCTACTGCCTAAGAACTAGGTTTTGTCTCAGTATTACAGTAAATTCTTTGTATATCAATTAAACAATAACTTGTTCTAGTCTCTCATTTTGCCTGAACTAGTAAGTCAGCTTATGGTAAGTATAAAATCTTATACTGATGTATATATTCGATGAGTTGACTGTCTCAGTTATAGTAGGATGATTAGACAACTTAGTGCCTTTCTAATGTTTTAAGTTGCAGTTCCCAGATTATTTGTCATTGGATTCAGAGGTTGATGGGAGTTTAACTCCCAAACATTGGGAGGATACCAATTACCTAACTGTGACCATAGGAACACTATAATCATACATGGCTACTTAATATATATCTTTAGGACTTGAAAGGACAAGTTAGGTACAGATCATCCTGGAGAATATCTATGTGGTCACTTGAAGTTGAAAATGACTTGATGGCACATTATCAATCAAATATACATAAAATGTATTATGTCAGTATCAAATAACATTCAAGTTACTCACAAATTCATGGAACTGTTAAGCCTTACTATTTGGCCAAATGCAGTTTGAATCTATTTTTTTCAAGCAAATTAATCATTGTTGAGAAATAATTACATAAATAGCTTTTCCCTCTCCTTAGGTACCAGATGCAATTAAGAAATGCCAGCGTGCTGGTATAACTGTCCGTATGGTTACTGGTGATAATATTAACACTGCTCGTGCTATTGCTTTAAAATGTGGTATTTTGCATCCTGGTGAAGATTTCTTATGCCTAGAAGGCAAGGAATTCAATAGACGAATACGTAATGAAAAAGGAGAGGTGAGTATGGTTAATATTCTTTTTTTTTACTTTTGAAAACTTAGTTATGAAACTAATCTAAGCTATCTTTACAGATAGAACAGGAGCGAATAGACAAAATTTGGCCAAAACTTCGGGTACTTGCAAGGTCTTCCCCCACTGACAAACACACGCTGGTGAAAGGTAAATAAAAACATTTTCTAACAGGCTTTCCAAATACAAACATCTTTTTGGTCAATCAGTTCTTCTGCAGCTGGGAACAGCTCTTGAGAAATAGGAGACTGTACCTTATTATGCGGCATAAATATTGGATTTAGGCTGCAATTTACTCAATTTCAGTAAATGAATGAATGAATGATTGAAATTTATCATTTTCAGTATAAATTTGTACTGTTATAACAAATACTTCTTGTTGTTTCTAGGAATAATAGATAGCACAGTTTCAGAACAAAGGCAGGTTGTGGCAGTGACTGGTGATGGTACCAATGATGGCCCAGCATTGAAAAAAGCAGATGTTGGCTTTGCTATGGTAAGGAGTGTAAATAGTATAACTGTTACTAATAAGTGCTTTTGTAAAGTGAAACGTCAGTCTGGGTTCATGCTGAAGACTGAATACAATTAACTGACACACAGCACTGGGCAAAGCAGAACTGATTGTAGCTTCCTGTGTTTTTTGTCCTCTGCTCAGATTGCCATGGGATAATTGCATAATTAAAGATGAGGTCCAAATCTGATGTCCATATACAAAATTATAATCCTCGTATATAAACTTAAACAGGACTACAGTTGAGTTCCAGAATTAAACTGTGATTATTCAGAGAGATAGTAATGCAGTTTTCTCTGGCTAAAAAGTGATTAAATGTGTCTTCAATTTTTTTTGCGAGTAAATCTATAACTATATATAATTATGTGTTAATGTGAAGAATGTACAAAAACCTTACTTATAGATGTATTCTGGTATGATATTAATTGTTAAAACAGGTGCAATTCTTGGAATATTTCTGGGAATGGTACTAAAATGACTGGGGAGGGAATCACACAATGAATTTAAAACTTCAAACTGGAAATACTTTGACAAGGATAGCCTTGTTTTAAAGTTTGGTGTAAGATTTTAATGTGCTGCATGCTAACTTTAAACTCATTGAGCACGTAATTCTGAAATCAGCATTCTTGTGTTTTGCTTTGCTTTTTGCAGTAAAATTGTGACAATGCATCTAAGATAAATGTGGTCTTTTATTTGTATAGAATTTGGTGTTGGTTATATTATTTAACAGAATACTGAACCATGTGATTCTCAACACTTTTTTATAATGTGGAATTTGTAATGTTGTGTTTTTCTAGGTAGTAGAAACCAGATATTCTAGTTATACTTGTGAGTGTTTAAGCTGTAGATGTTTCCCATACCACTGTAATGCAGAATTTTAAGTTTTATAATCAATTTCCATTTAACTGAGGCCTCTGGGTAAAACAAGCAAACCTGTATGATTGCATATGATATCAGTAATGAGCGTTCTGCTCTGAATAATTAAATATTGGCTGTTTCTCAGATTACATAGATGCAATGATTTGTCACTAGAACATAATTTCATTGTTTGTCAAAGTTTTAAGGAACCACACCTTGAGTCTAAAACATACTGCATACTGCCTCCTTATCCTAGACTATGCAGAATTTAATTAATGTAAATGGAATGTTCAGAAGCTGTTCTCCTGTGCCATCTACTGGCTTTGAAAGTTATCTAGAATTAGAAGTCAAAAGTGCTTGATATAACAGCCGTTTTTACTTTTTCAATTAAATGAGAATTGTGCAAAATGTTGACGAAAGGCAAGTAAATCTTTGTGTAATTCTCATTACTGTTATCAAATGGATATATTATAACAGCTGAAGAATGGCACATAATTTTCATTCCTTCCCAATAGAAAGAGATTCAATATTTTCAAAAGCTGTAAGGATATTGTAGTATTGCAGTTATGCATGTAAGTATATTTAGCTAAGCTCCACTGAATTCAGTCTACTATGTCAGTATCCATCAATAAGATTTTTCATAGAAGCTTCCAATGCAGTTGATCTTTTTGCATAAGTATTGATATGAAAGTGCCTACTTAAAAAAAAGTGGGCATGACAAAACAATTTTGAGTTCATTTAAATTTCATGCTCTAAGACAGCATTATCCAGCTAATGGATAGCTTTTCCACTATTCAAGATTTTAAAAATGTATTAAAAGTTGAAGGAACAAAATCATTGGCTCCAATCCAGTTTCAAGGATTGTTTAATTGCAACATGTCATTACTTCCATGGTAGCTTATAAGTCACAAGGAATTGTATGCCAGCAAATGAATGGACTGGAAGAACAAACTTGAAGGAATCTGTGCCCAGGGTAAATGGCAGGCCACAAAGAAAGCCTTCTCCTCTGCACTTGGTAGACTGCAGGAACACTGATACGTCTCTCTATTCTTCCTCATTTTTCTGACTGATAACAGATTGGGGGGCTGATTTACATGATTAGTATACAGCTGAACTGTCATAATGCTCATGGGTCATATTGTGATTTTGTTTTGTTTCGTCTTTCAGGGTATTGCTGGAACTGATGTAGCTAAAGAAGCTTCTGATATTATTCTTACAGATGACAATTTCACAAGCATTGTTAAAGCAGTTATGTGGGGTCGAAACGTATATGACAGTATCTCCAAATTCCTTCAGTTCCAGCTTACTGTTAATGTAGTAGCTGTAATTGTTGCTTTCACAGGAGCATGTATTACACAAGTAGGTATTATGTATTCGTTTTCATGTAATGGAATTAAATCAGATTGAATCAGATTTGGTTACTTTTGAGAGTGATTTCTTATTTGGTAGATTTATGTCTCACCCTTCCCCAGGAGCTCATGAGGCTCTCAAATCTTTTTATCCCACAACAATGTTCCTGTGAGGGAGCTGGGTTGAGAAAGAGTAACTGGCCCAAAGTAATGCAGTGAGTTTTCAGAGCCAATGTGGGACTAGAACCTGGGCTGGATTTCACCAGTTACCTACCTCAACATCTTAATCACTGCACCACAGTTTAAAGTACAATGCCAAACCTTGATGGGAAATATTAAGTTAGATTGGTTTCTTAGGATATGGTTTCTTAGGATATTGGTTTCCTAAGATATTTGGAAACCTGGTTGGTTTCTTAGGATATTTGTGATTATATTAGGAAACTTGGTTTCTTAGGATATTTGTGATTATATTAGGAAACATGTTGATTTTACAGGATTCTCCACTTAAAGCTGTTCAGATGTTATGGGTAAATCTCATAATGGACACATTAGCTTCACTTGCTTTGGCAACAGAACCCCCCACAGAAGCACTTTTGCTGAGAAAACCTTATGGTAGAAATAAACCTCTCATCTCACGGACCATGATGAAGAATATTCTGGGTCATGCTTTCTATCAGCTTGTGGTTGTCTTCACACTGTTGTTTGCTGGTAAGAATATTATAGTTCAAACATCTGTTGTATACTTTCTGAGCTCTGCTTGCTTTATTGTGAGTGACTAAAACTTCAAATGCATTTCTTCAATATTTAAAGGAATGCTAAAGGACACTGACATGTTAATGGGATGTTAAGAGAAAGACACGTTAAAGAACATTAAAGGAATGTTACAAAAAATCTGAATTTAGGTGGAATTTTGAGAATATTTATGTCTTGTTCACAGGTGAAAAAATCTTTGATATTGATAGTGGAAGAAATGCACCTCTTCATGCTCCTCCTTCAGAGCACTACACAATTGTGTTTAATACATTTGTGATGATGCAGCTATTTAATGAAATAAATGCCCGAAAAATTCATGGGGAAAGGAATGTATTTGAAGGAATTTTCAATAATGCTATATTCTGTACTATAGTTCTTGGAACATTTATTGTACAGGTGGGTAGATTATTTAAATAAAGTCATACAGAATTTGGAGGGGTAGAGTTTTTAGAGGCCAGTGATTGTTAATGTATAATCAATATTAGCACAGGGCACCCCTTGACAGGTTCGGAATTTCTTTATGTGTAAAACTTACCCTCTTACCTGTGTGTATCACATTAGAGGATATTTTGGCCTACGCAAATGTGGTTTTATAATTGATAGTGTACTTGATAGAAATATGTCTGTGTCAATGTTAATTTTTAATATTACTGTTAAACAGGCATTGTATGTTCATATTACACTCAAGTTGGCATGTGGGAAACTTCATAATTAAAATGTGATCACATAATTTGGTATTGTACAAATCAAAGAGTTAATAACTTACAGTGGGGCAAAAAAGTATTTAGTCAGCCACCAATTGTGCAAGTTCTCCCACTTAAAAAGATGAGAGAGGCCTGTAATTTTCATCATAGGTATACCTCAACTATGAGAGACAAGATGGGGAAAAAAATCCAGAAAATCACATTGTCTGATTTTTAAAGAATTTATTTGCAAATCATGGTGGAAAATAAGTATTTAGTCAATATCAAAAGTTCATCTCAATACTTTGTTATATATCCTTTGTTGGCAATGACAGAGGTCAAACGTTTTCTGTAAGTCTTCACAAGGTTTTCACACACTGTTGTTGGTATTTTGGCCCATTCCTCCATGCAGATCTCCTCTAGAGCAGTGATGTTTTGGGGCTGTCGCTGGGCAACACAGACTTTCAACTCCCTCCAAAGGTTTTCCATGGGGTTGAGATCTGGAGACTGGCTAGGCCACTCCAGGACCTTGAAATGCTTCTTACGAAGCCACTCCTTCGTTGCCCGGGCAGTGGGTTTTGGATCATTGTCATGCTGAAAGACCCAGCCACGTTTCATGTTCAATGCCCTTGCTGATGGAAGGAGGCGTTCACTCAAAATCTCACAATACATGGCCCCATTCATTCTTTCCTTTACATGGATCAGTCGTCCTGGTCCCTTTGCAGAAAAACAGCCCCAAAGCATGATGTTTCTACCCCCATGCTTCACAGTAGGTATGGTGTTCTTTGGATGCAACTCAGCATTCTCTCTCCTCCAAACACAACGAGTTGAGTTTAGACCAAAACGTTCTACTTTGGTTTCATCTGACCATATGACATTCTCCCAATCCTCTTCTGGATCATCCAAATGCTCTCTAGCAAACTTCAGACAGGCCCAGACATATACATTAAGCAGGGGGACACGTCTGGCACTGCAGGATTTAGTCCCTGGCGGCGTAGTGTGTTACTGATGGTAGCCTTTGTAACTTTGGTCCCAGCTCTCTGCAGGTCATTCACTAGGTCCCCCCGTGTGGTTCTGGGATTTTTGCTCACCGTTCTTGTGATCATTTTGACCCCACAGGGTGAGATCTTGCGTGGAGCCCCAGATAGAGGGAGATTATCAGTGGTCTTATATGTCTTCCATTGTCTAATTATTGCTCCCACAGTTGATTTCTTCACACCAAGCTGCTTGCCTATTGCAGATTCAGTCTTCCCAGCCTGGTGCAGGTCTACAATTTTGTTTCTGGTGTCCTTCAACAGCTCTTTGGTCTTGGCCATAGTAGAGTTTGGAGTGTGACTGTTTGAGGTTGTGGACAGGTATCTTTTATACTGATAACAAGGTCAAACAGGTGCCATTACTACAGGTAACGAGTGGAGGACAGAGGAGCCTCTTAAAGAAGTAGTTACAGGTCTGTGAGAGCCAGACATCTTGCTTGTTTGTAGGTGACCAAATACTTATTTTCCACCATGATTTGCAAATAAATTCTTTAAAAATCAGACAATGTGATTTTCTGGATTTTTTTTCTCATTTTGTCTCTCATAGTTGAGGTATACCTATGATGAAAATTACAGGCCTCTCTCATCTTTTTAAGTGGGAGAACTTGCACAATTGGTGGCTGACTAAATACAGTGGGGCAAAAAAGTATCTTTAAACCCAACATGGGGTTCTTTATCAGCATATCCATGCATTATAATTATTTTTGGAAGATCTCCTTCAGGTCCTCCTTCAATCCAAGGAAAAGAGGGTATTCATCTGAGAGCCATCTCAGTGATGGAGCCCAGTTGTGAAACTTCTTCCCCCAGAGATAAATAACCCGGGGGGTTCTGGTGTAGGATAGTATATAAATTTTTATTTGTTTGTTTGTTTTTTAAATTTATATGGCTGCCCATCTCACAAGAAGTGACTCTGGGGGGTATACAGCAAAAATATAAAACAATAAACATGTCAAACACAGTCATATTAAAAAAATGTATTATATGGGCGTGTCCCATTTTGGCCTAATATCCATACATTTATTAATGTGAATTGGGAAGAGTAATAAGTTTTTAAAATGTCCATGTTTTCTGGAATTATACAATGAAAATTTGGAAGTCATGAAGAGAACCTTGGATTTATGAAACTTACGGTACAGCACAGAACATTTTCTTGCTACAATGGGAAGCAATGCCATTCCAATTTTACAGTTTTAGACTGATGACATGGGTCTACTAACTGCTTATGAACTGGTTCTTTATCAATGTAATGACTAGAATTACCAGTACTATGCTGTGTGTTCCAGATTTCACAGTGTCTGTTTTAGATATATGTTTTTGTTTTCTCTTTTCATTTTCTTTTTTGTATTGCTTTTCCGCTTCCTTTTATATAATAAAGCAGTAATAGAACTTTTTAAATAATTACAGCATTTTTTATCTGTCATACTTTATTGTTATCATAGAAGCCAATACCTTCATTTTTGATAATTGTAAATAGCTAATAAATTCATTATTTTTTCTTAACAGATACTTATTGTACAGTTTGGTGGGAAGCCTTTCAGTTGCTCTGAGCTTACAGTAGAACAGTGGCTATGGTCAATTTTTCTAGGAATGGGAACACTTCTTTGGGGCCAGGTATGTAATACTAGTTTTATAGTTCAGTTGCTAAAATTACCAAGGCTTGTGTTTCAGAATGCATTTTACTCTGTGTAGAGATTTTTTCATTGTTACAATTTTCTCCATGCTGAACTACTACTGCTATTTTAAACTTTGAAAATTCAGAACAACAAGGAAAAGTAAGCAAATAATACAGACTTTTCCTGGTGCCTCCAGTTATCAATTCTTGTGATGATCTATTGCATCCAAATGCATAGGAATATTATGCTGCAATATTGACTAGCTACCATTTATCTAAACCTTTTCCAAAGAAACAGTGAAAAACTTTAAGCTAGTTATTTCTGATTTAAAGCCATTTTGGGAGGGAGGCAGGAATCTAATTCTCAAATGGAATTTGAACATGACAAAGCTTTCATAAATCTGTTAACTTTTTATTTCCTATTGTTATAGTTGATATCAACAATTCCAACCAGTCATTTGAAATTCCTTAAAGAAGCTGGCCATGGAACACAAAAGGAAGAGATTCCAGAAGAAGAGTTAGCAGAAGATGTGGAAGAAATTGATCATGCTGAAAGAGAGCTACGGCGTGGTCAGATCTTATGGTTTAGGGGTCTAAACAGGATACAAACTCAGGTATGGTCTTGAAAAGGTAGGAAATAGAGTTGAGGGCTTGTAAATTTCCTCATTGTTCTTGGTATTGGTTTGGGTTCTGGTGATGAAATGTGTGAATGAAATCTTTATATGGGAAAAAGGTTAGCTGTTTAATCCCTCAAATTCCTTCTTTACTTCATCACCAAATGTGCTTCTCACCTCTTTACCTGCTCTATAAAAGTGCCTTTTTTCTTTACTTTTTATGTGTTGTAGATGGGATGCTCCTTTCTCTTGTTCTCTCTCTCTCTTGCTGAGCAAGCTGTCACAATCTCTGATTCCTTGCAGATGGATGTAGTGAATGCTTTCCAGAGTGGAACTTCCATTCAGGGGGCTCTAAGGCGGCAACCTTCCATCGCCAGCCAGCATCATGATGTAACAAATATTTCTACCCCTACACATGTAGTGTTTTCCTCTACCACTACTACTACTACTACTACTGCTTCTACTACTGTGGGGTGTGAGTGTGTGTTCCTAAGTGCATGAAATTAACATTTCCTCATTCACACACCTAACGTTTCATTCTTTCCTTCAGTCCTTAAATTCATCATTAAAGTTTTTTCATACTTTTACCTTCAAAATGGGAGTCCTAAACCCCTCCCCCTTTTTAGAGGGCTACAGCTCCAGTGGAACAATTGCAACAATTCTATACAGTGAAAGCTTGAACCTGCATATGGTGCCTTCATACTTGCACGGAAGAGGCCTTTCCTGAAAAATATTTATAGTAATTGCTACAAATATTTGAGTATATGCCTTCAAGTCTGTGAACAAGAAGATATACAAACTTATTCATTGAAATGCTTAAAGCTGGTCCAAGACAAATAGATCATGTTTACTTCTGTAACTTCAGTATGATATGTAGATAATGAGGGAAACAGCTTTAATTTGTAACTGCAAAATTAGCACATATATTTTTCACAAAGATTGCTATTTTGTGTGCTAAGCTCCTTCTTGAATTAGCAGTATTTAAAGTGA
This sequence comes from Python bivittatus, assembly GCF_059951505.1. NCBI lineage: Eukaryota > Metazoa > Chordata > Lepidosauria > Squamata > Pythonidae > Python > Python bivittatus. Next base: position 28,469,439 of record NW_028277058.1, on the reverse strand, counting down.
AAATACATAAATTAGTGCTATAAATATTTTTGTTAAAATGGCCTTTGTGTGAAAGTTAGAATCCTATTATGTGTGTTAATAGAAGATTAGATGGATAGATTTTGTCTCCCAGTAATGTCACTCAAATGACACTGACCTCTTGGAGATATCCACATATTCAATACTGATGTTTACGGGTAAGAAAGTCTTCACTGGCAGGCACGTTATGCAGAATGCCACATGGTGACCATTCTATGTAATGCCTAAATGGAGTTACAATCTTTAGCTATGGAAAAATACTTAGAATCTGAAGGATTCTAACCAGAGAAGGGATCTGAAGGATTCTAACCAGAGAAGGGATCTGATTATATTTGAATTAAGAAATATATATAAACATGCATTCTATAAAGTCTTTTTTTTAGATTTTTTTATCCCGCCTTTATTATTTTTATAAATAACTCAGGGCAGCAAACATACCTAATGCTCCTTCCTCCTCCTATTTTCCCCACAACAACAACCCTGTGAGGTGAGCTGGGCTGAGAGAGAGTGACTGGCCCAAGGTTGCCCAGCCATTTTTCATGCCTAAGGCGGCACTAGAACTCAATCTCCTGCTTTCTAGCCTGGCGCCTTAACCACTAGACCAAACATGCTCTCAAAAAAGCTTACTGTCATGGCACAAGTGAAAAAGAACTATAGAGATAGAAATAATGTTTCATCAGTGTTCTAATGGGGGCTTTTGATAAACATTGCTTCCTAAAAGAGACTTTCATGTCTTTGGATCATAATTCAAAGTTCTATTTGAAGCAGTAGACATGTAGAAAATATAGTGGATAGAATATCGGGCTCAAGTTAAATATTCTGAATATAAGATGATCATGAGTTGCATTTCATACTACTGAAACTGTAGGCATAAGGACTATTCTGTATTGCTTACTATGGATTTTAAAATACTTTTTTTTCATTCATAAAAATTCTTGTTTTCTCCATTTAACCAGCCATTATTGTGTTGTTGCCTTCCTTACCTTACTTATTCCAACCTAAATATTAATGGGAATGCCTAGTGTTTATAGCACACATGCATCTTATTTACTGTTCATCGATTATTAAAAAGCAATAGTTAGAAAAGCCCCACAAATTACTTCAATTTTAAATGTACTACATATATCAGAGGCTTTGTGCTTCTTTTTTCTTCATAATTAATCTATTTGACATGCAAAAATGGTATATAAGGAGCAACTTGTGAGGAATGGGGAAATCATAAGAAAAACTAATTAGAAAAAATATGAGAAAGAAGGAATTTGTACAAGTGCATTTTCTCAAACAAGTTCTTGTGCGTTGTTATGAATGCCAGTGTGCATTCATAATACTTCAGACAGCTTCACGCTGAACAGTCAACAATCACTACAAGTGAGGCACAGCTTTGGGTCACATAGCCATTTAGAGTCAGATATAATTGAAGTGGCATATAAGCATAAGTAGATAAATGTACAGAAGCAAATTACCTTGCTACTACTACTTTTTGGGAGATGAAAATTTGGAGCCCTTTTAAACAGGGAGAAGCTGTAGAGCGATGTTGGGAAAAAGACAGGAGCTGTTTATATCTCCAGCAGCTTGAGCATTAACTGTATTGGCATCTGCAGGATATGGGAAATCCTAATTGAGGAAATACCTGTTTCAGGAAACAGCTGCCTCCAATAAGATAAATGAAAAGATTGGATAATATATGTAATTAGAGTTGAATTGCTTGGTTCTTGGTATTCTCTGAGCTTGCTTCTCTTTTTGCAGATGTTTCATTACCAAGCTAGGTAACATCATCAGTTGCCTAGCCTGGTGATGAAATGTCTGCAGGAAGAGAAGCAAGCTCAGAAAACACAAAGAGCCCAATAAATAAAAATGTTTAGCTAGGAATGCACAAAAGCACATCGTCAATTTTAAAATCTTTGGGGAGAGGCTTAAATTTACTTTCTAGTGATGATCTAGAATTTATATAAAAATTACAAGTGGGAAATTGGAAGCAAGAGGCTAAAAATACATCCAGAATCATTAGGGTAGGATTAAATTTTTATTTTGGTTGGTGATTAGTACAAAGGACTTTGGAATTAGAAATTAGGATTAATAGCTGTAGACATAATTTAATATACTTCAGGTTCATTTTGTTTTCCTGACGAGGTAATCAGTTTGTTGGACAGAGAAAACAAATAGGCTTATGGAAGAAAAAAAAGACAGAGTCCTGAAATTTATTTATCCTTTCCTTTTCATGGAATCAGAAAATAACTATAGTATTACTTGAAGCCATAAAGAACAGACTCTACATTTAAAATATGTTTGTATAATCATGATGCAGCTCATGTCTTTGTCATTTGAGTGTATATACATGATATGGCTGAAATATTTGCTGTAATGTGAGGGAGAACAAATTATTTCATATAGATCATTTTTTTATCTTGTATTCTTCTTGATCCTACAAATTATGGCAAACATTTCTAAGATTTTTATGTGACATATACTCAACTATTTAGATTTAATCCAGCAATTTTGACCAACCTTGTATTATCTTGAACTTTTCACAGCTGGAAACACAGTTCCCAGCATGTTTAAAACATAACTTTTAAAAATTCTTAAAGCCCTGCCAATAGTCTAAAATTCTATATTCTAGAAGTCTAACATTTCATCTGTGTATTTAAAATGAAGGAGAATTTATCAATTGGCTTAATTTTTTTTTCATCATTTCCTATTAATTTATAAAAGTAGATAGCTTCAATTTTGTAGCTTGACATTTTGAACCAATATTTTACATTTATTTTTGCTGTAGCCTAACAGTGCTCTTCTGAAATGCTCTTCATTTTTATTTTATTTTATTGTTTTTACAGTTTATTGCAAGTTCCACTGCATTATATAAATTCAGTTCACTTGTCTACCTGTCTGTGGATTCAAACTCATAAAATAGTCTCTTAAGAACAATATTATTAAAGAGTAACATTTATACTTTTCATGCTTGCAGATCCGAGTGGTGAATGCATTTCGTAGTTCCTTATATGAAGGATTGCAGAAACCTGAGACACGAAGTTCAATCCACAATTTTATGACTCATCCAGAGTTTAGAATAGAAGATTCTGAAACTCATATTCCACTTATTGATGATACTGATGCTGAAGATGATGCTCCAACAAAACGCAACTCAACTCCTCTTCCACCATCTCCCAACAAAAATAACAATGCGGTTAATAGTGGAATTCATCTTACGACAGACTTGAGTAAGTCTGCTACCTCTTCATCCCCAGGGAGCCCACTGCATAGTTTGGAAACATCACTCTGATTGTATGCTGAATGTTAACACACTAGCTGCATTGTAAAGAAACACACTGAAACTGGGTTTTCTCCCTCATTATGATGGACAAGATGGTATTCTTGTCTTGGACTTCAACAAGAAGATAAAATTGTACGAATGTAGATTTATTTTTTTAAAAAAAGCTTTCTGCCAGACTTCAGGGTGCTTTTCTGGGGGAGGGGGGAAGGGGGAGTAATAATGAACTCTGACAGATAAACAGTAACTTGCTTAAGTGTCCTGTGGATCATTAGCTGTACTTAAGAATGGCCCATAAGAATGTCTTACCAGAACCTATGTTCTCAATTCCTTTGATGAGAGGGCTGAATTGGGCAGGAGAGCCCAGGATCACCAAATTTATAACTTTCATTTCTGCTGTTGGCTGTTAATAATTTGAATTATTTATGTTTATAAATAATGCAGATCTGTTTACAAGGTTTGTAGATACTTTTTTGTTCCTGTTCAGAGATGGGAAGTTTCCTTATAAATGATGTAGAAAAAATTAGTCCATCAAATACTGCTGTATTTTCAGGAAAGGGTGTTTCTATTGAAACTGTACTAAAATTTTGCCTGCAACTTACCTTGTTAAATATTGTAGATAAAATTGCTACTACTAATAGCCAAATAGGTAACACTAATGCTTTGTAAAAACATGAGCAATGGTGTTCTAATGAAGTTATGGCCTCTGTCCTAATTAGTTTCTTAAACATTTACTACTTAATGGTTTTGAAACAAATGTAAAAATTTTAAAAATTGAGAAACTTGCTGAACATGTTCAGAATTTAGTAGAGGATTGTTTAACGCAGGACATGTGATGGAACTTGCTTGAAATACTTTTGCTATCTCAGGCAAAATGGATTAAATCAAAATACATCAGAACCTTAGTCCTTTTTGTTTTTGTCTAGAAACAGTAGCTTGGTGAACTGTGAGTGGAGCTGTTTATTTTTCTGATCTAAATATCTTTATAGCATGAAGGCTATTGGTATTTGGAAAGTTATGAATAGTTACCATACACTGTTTTGAAATTCATTTGAGTTAAAATAAATCACCCCTTTTGATAAAATAAATATGCAGCAATGGTTTTTACAGGATTCAGCATCTTTACAAACACAAGGTTTTGGTGAGTTCACTAGATGCTAAAGAAAAAAAAAAGACTGTGGACTGTTTCTGATTTTATGCAGAAGAGGGGCTCTGGAACACATGGAAGTATGAATACAACATCTGTCTGTAACACTTTAAAGTTGTCGTACAATCCTAGAAAAGAGTTGTAGACAGATTTTGTTTGCACTCCTGCATGTTCCAAAACCCCTATTCCTAATCAGATCTGAAGCACTGCATAGTCCTAAAAGAATACAATTACTATTCTCATTCACAAAAGAGTGAAACATAGAAATAAATCATATTAGAAACTTTTTCCATTCTAAAAGAAAATATGAATAAAAGAATGTGTTCTCCTGTATGCCTATCTTGACATTTTTTAAAAAATCAGTAATTGAAAATCTCCATTTCCCTTTTTGTGTTTATTATCAGCATCTAAAATTTTGGCTTTCTGATGATTTTGGATATATTTTCCTTTTGCCAATAGAGACCAACAGAGTAAGGATAAATAGCTTATTGAAAATATTTGGCAAGTAAGGAGAAACAGGATTATCTGTGCTAATATCTTATATTTTTTAAATCATGACGGAATAAATTTCAACTCTTCAGAATGATCTACTCATAAAATCTTTCTGTAAGAAATGTATCTTCCTCATAAGAGAACCTGGAATATATCCGCTGATAAACCAGACATTAATTTATATTGTCTGGAACCTGAGCTAACAAAGAAGAGAATGGATCTTAAATTTAGTATATAGAATTTAAGCACCTCAAGAACGTGACCTGTGAGCATTAGCTTGTCTTCTGGGGAAGTAATTTAAGACACATGTAATGTTACAGCTAGATTTTATAATATAAATTTCAAGTAAAATATACCGGGATTTGATAATGGATTAATCGTCCCTTCATTGGACAGCATATCTATCCATACAGTTTTGCATATTGCATCCCAATGTCAACCACTCATTTTCTAGTTGGTTTATCCTTAATTCTATTTAGAAAACTTACTATTTATGCTCATACTTTATATAGCAATTATGCCCAAATCCTTATTTTGTAAGTGGATAAGAATTATGCTTTGGAAAGGTGGTATTTATGTAAGTGGGAGAATGATGTGACTGCAACACATGTTGAAGAACGAGAAGTAACTGTTCAAACTATCTCAGCTGTGTGTGATTCATTATAATATTTGTTATTTTTTAACTTGCTATTTGGAAAGATTTTCTTTTCTTTTAATGGTAATCATCATTACATTCTAATGTCCAAACTCTAGTGTGAATTCTACAGGTCAGACCTCAAGGAGAAATTTAATTTACTCACAAAGTAACTTTTTCAATCCTGTTGACTGCAGTACACTGAGTCTTAATAGTAAGTGTAATCTAATACCAAGGATATTTGTTCTATAATTTTACTATTATGAAAGATACCTTAACATCATTAGTTATTAAAGTAGTCATTACTGCTTTTCAATTACTGACCCCATATTGCCTTTTCTGGTTGTAAGGCTTACTTCATTTGCTTGATGTAACTTAAATAAATAAATATGCTGTTTATCTGTCTCTGGATGGAGACTGAAATCTCTGAAAATATTTTACTTGAAATACATAGTTTTATTCTGAATACGTAGCCTGTTCTGTATCTGACTTTTTGCTGTGTGATATGTATTCTATTAGGATTTCAATTTAAAGTACCATTTTAATTAGTTTTATCTAAATTTATGGATTCAAGCCAAATTAATATTCAAGTCAAATTAATACTTGCAAAAATAGATACAGAGAATAGACCCTGTATTAGACGATAATTGAAACTCCAATGAATCTGAAAAAAAAAAACACAATTGTCCTTAGTTCTCTCTTCAGTCTTCACTCATGCTGCTGATTTATTGAGTTATTTGTTCAAAAAGTAATTGCTTGTGGTTTTCACATGCTCTCTAAATATTCTCTTTAGAAGAAAATTACCAAACCAACTTTCTATAGTCTATATACATAGAAGACATGAGAAACCAAACTTAACTGGAGATTGGATTAATTTGCTTCCATATCACTTAAACCTAGCCTGATTGCATACAGGTAGTCCCTGGGTTAAGAACATCCCTGGGGTAAAGTCTGCGGGGTTAAGAATGTTACAGATGACTAATAGTTAAGAATGGAGCCTCTTGTAACAAAAGTTAAATATACAGTGATTTGAGTTAAATACACAATGGTTCGAGTTAATTACCGAATGCTACTTAAACAGTATTATACAATAATAGTGTTACGGGCTTACATGCAAATTCAACTTAAGGACAGGCCTTGGGAATGAAACTCATTCTTAAACTGGGGACTACCTATATATCAATACAACAGCTACATAAGCTACTCCCAAGATGAAGCAACAATCTGATAGCTTTCCATTAGTTGTGTTTGAATCTACTTTGTCCTTTTCTTTTTGAAAGAACATGAAGGATTTCTATCATTTCTTTATAGCATAAAATAAAATAACAAAATGGGAATTGGCACAACCACTTACAGTTGGTTGTTTAATTTCCAGCCTAGAATGTAACAGTTTTAGAATTTAACATAAAAATTATGATCCAATTGTAGTCATTATATCCCTTCAGTCGAAGTGAACAAGAGACTTGATACTGAGAGTATTCTTCAGTATGATCAAATTCAGTCTCAGTGATGTTGTTGAGGAATCCAAAGGCATTTTTGTGAACGAAGGACACTGTGGTTGCAAATATATTCACAAGTACACTTTAAATATTTACCTCTTTTCTCTGTACTTAGACTGATGTAGATGCTTTTCATCTTGCTAAACAGATGAAGTTCTGGAACATTTCTATTTTATCCACATATCACAGTTACACACAGGTAGTCCTTGACTTACGACCATTCATTTAGCAACCATTGAAGTTACTATATGCTGGAAAAAGTGACTTACAACCAGTCCTCACACTTACAACCGTTGCAATGTCCTTGCAGTCAGGTGATTGTGAATCAGGTGCTTGGCAACTGTCAGACATTTACAACAGTTACAGCATCCTGTGGCCACATGATTGCCATTTGCAACCTTCCCAGCCAGCTTCCGACAAGCAAAGTCAATAGTGAACCCACAAGGAAGGTCACAAGTGATCATGTGACATTTCACTTAATGATCACACCACTTAACTATGAATTTTACGGTCCCTGTTGTGGTTGTAAATTGAGGACTACCTGTACACAGTAAAGAACTCCCTCTGACCAAGAAGGATTCCAGTTTTATGTTACAACAACCTAAATGATAGAATAAATCATATTTGCCTTAGCCTTCTATTCTAAAATCTCCTAGAATGTTTTGCCATAGCACATTACAATTCTAAAGTAATTAATTAATTTACACACAATAGTTGTAACTAGGTTTATTCTAGATAATTTAAGTAGAAACTGGCTTAAATCTGAACAATTGGATGCACTGTTGCTTTTCCTATTGACTTCTTCCTGCAAACTCTTAAAGAGCCATTTGTGAAGATAAACAGGTAATGCCATGTGATGGGACTGTACCACTCATATTCTTCAGCCACAATACTGGCTCAGAATTATGGAAATTGAAGTCTAATACATGTAGCAAGCACTGGCTAAGGGAAGGCAGTATTGTGTAAAATTCTTTCATTTATTTAAAACCTACCGCTAATCGATTTAGTTGAGTGTTCCCTATATTCTGATACTATGAGAAAAAAATTACCCATTCCAAATACATTACAAATGATGTAGTGGGTTGTGAAGTGCCATTTTACATGACATGGAAACTAGTGTTTGGGAAATTTACTTGTAAATTTCCTTAGATTTTGGCCTTTCTGTTTGTCCTTTGTATTCTGATCTTCAATCACATTCTTACTTCCCACAGAAATGCAAACTACCATTGTGCATTTCTATATCAATACTACATGTAATTTAAGCTAAATGAAATTCACCGTGATGACTTACCATCATCTTGATAACTTTCCTTTGGTAGCTGTCTGAGGTTGCAAAACGGAGAACATTGGACTAGATTTAAATCTACTTGGTAGAGTGGAATTGATCTTTAGGCCTGTAGGACTTAACTGTCTTTTACTTTTGAAATTATTCTTACCATTCTTTCTTTTGATGCGCAGCTCCACCATATTTTATGAAATACAGTAATGGTTAATAATTATATCCTATTTTCCCTCATACATTCATTTGCATACAGTTTCAGTGTCAGTTTCGTGCACACAGTTTTTGATGAACACAGTCTTCTTCAGAAGGGGATTCAGATCTGCCTGATGTAATCATACTTATTAACGGTTTTATTAATAGTATTATTGGTTTTAATTACTTTATGAATATTTTAGAGTTGTTTTATTGTGTTATTATAAGCTATCTAGTATCCCAAGCCTGGCATACAAACGTTCATAAATAAAAATAAATGTTCAGCCTATATATTTTCACATACAGATGTGATTGTATGTATACCAAGATAATTATTTATAACCTAATGCTTGTTTTTAGGTTGAAGTTCTCCTGAAACCAAAGACTTTGAAACAAAGGATTGTTTTACTTAAGTCTGGGGGAAAAGCAGCATTGACTTGGCTGAAAATAAAGTGCCATTAGGCACAAGATTTCTCTGCTTCTGCTAAAAAGGTGCAGCTGCTTTAGGGAGTTGCAGATGTAATACATTTGTGGCTCATGCTGCAATGACTGTGGGGCAGGGAGGGTTATCAGAAAAATTAAGATGGCAGTCATGGTAATGCTATCAAAGCCCCATTCCTTTCTGCATATGTGTAATATCAACACACAAAAGGGATGGGGTTTCAGTTGTGCTGCTATCATTGCCATTTTGACCTCCAAAGGATTCATGGGCTCTGAAGCATTTTTTTTCTTTTAACTGTAAGTGCTGCACAGCTGTTTGAAAACATGAATTGATGCACTGCACAATAATACAAGTATCAATTTATTATTATTTAGAGTACTTCATTAAATATGATGGAAAGCTATATAAATCAGCAATATCTGCAGGGCATGTGTGTGAAAACTGGTAAGATGATGGATGTGTCATAATCCAAGACCTGCCCTTCTTGTACATGTATCATGCACATAGAAAGGAATGGGGCTTGGGTTATGATTCTGTGTCAAACATTTTGCTTGTGCGCTCTCTCTCTCTCTCTCTCTCAAACACACACACACATGCTGCTGGAAATAATGGTCTGATTGTATATCACAATGGCTTAGAAATATTATGAAATAAACAATGAACAATGATTCCAAAATGATTTTTTCAACCCGCATCAAAAGCTTTAATCTTCCTTGGGTATAAAAGTAAACTTTGAAAACTGAATGCCATTATTTTAAGGCAGTAAGACGCAGAGAGAGAAGGAATAGCTGAAGCACTGTTTTGTTCCTGTTTGATTTGGATGTTATGTGTGTGTCATTTTATGTACTGACATTTTTAAGGAATGTATTTCACAAATATTATGAGCGGGGTTTTTTTTTCAAAACTGCATTTTGCTGAATATTCCCATTGCATGATATGCTGAATTCAGACTTATATGTATCTGTACTTCCAATTTTTGCTTTTGCAACTCAGTCATTCGGTACACAGGCTTCCATTTTTTGGCACAGGAGATAGTATTGTAGTCACTTTAAGATATCTCAGAAACACCAGTCTTTCAAGCAGAAATGAAAGCTTTGTTGAAAAGTAGGATACAAATATTTCAAAAGCATGTTTCATGCCTATGTGCCAATAGGTCCTGATTTCTGGAGACTGTTTGCACAAATGTCTGTTATCGTAACCTGTCTCCAGTATATCGGCTTGGAGAATATTCTAGTGATCTATTTTGTCTTATCCATATACTTTATTTGTTGCCTTTCTTCTACTTTCTAGTTTTTCAATCTTGACAAGCATAGTAAGTTTTTATAACCCATCATTCACTTCTGTCATATGTCCAATATGTGTATGTAAGTTTTTGTTTGCTCAAGGAAGTTCTTGCCCTTTATTTGAACCAAGTTCTATTGACTGGTTCATCTTGTATGTTGGGGTATTCTTAGTAACTCACTACAAATACATATTTTGAGGTCATACTTTCTCAATGTCCACCTTAAACAGGTGTACATAGCTACTGAGAAAACTGTTGCTTTAATCTTGATACTGTTGAAAAATGTTTATCTTTCATTATCTATTATCTTCATTTCTTTGCTGTAAACTATGAGTTTGCTAAGCATGTTGATTGGCGTTGCCTTTATCTTAATATTTAATATTAGGCCAAATTTTTCACTTTCCATTTTTTACTCTAATAATGAACTTCAAAGAAAATACCAACTAACACAGTGATATTGTCTGCATTTCTCAAACTGCTAGTGTTTTGACCTCCATTTTTTATTTCTGCTGTCATCACTTCCAATGCAGCCATTCTTATATTTGTTTTACAAGTTAAATTGATATAGAGATAGCATGCATCTTCCTCTCACATCCATCACTATTTTTGAACAACTTGGTTTCCCAAAAACCATGTCTCACAGTTGCCATTTGTTTATTGTAAAGGTCTCTCCAAAAATAACCATAATATATTTGTGTGCACCCATTCGCCTCAATACATTCCACATTTTGGCAGGAACTACACAAGGAGATCACTTGTCAATAAAGCAAAGATCTTATATTGTCTTGCCCTCTCATATTATCCATGTTAGGTTAACTGTCTTATCCCATATTCTCTGCCTTTCTGAAACATGCCTGTTAATCTGACTGTTCTCTTTCCATGGTCTTTTGTGTAAGATCCTGAGCAAATTTAACTTGCATAAGAAATTAGTGCAATGGTTCAGCAAGATACACTTTTCCTTGCTTATGCCTCTTTCAGCATATATTATATATTAACCATATATTTGATACCAGGATTTGATGGTATGTTCCCCAGGACATTTAGAAATGTCCTGGCTGAAGCACATCTGCATCTTTTCTTCCCTTATCTACTCAATTTATTCCAGTACTTTTCATCTACATGTAGATTTATGTTGCTTGAAATAGATGCTGACAATGTACAAAGAATTCTTTTCATAAAACTCTATTAACTCTGTTGGTCTTACCCAATACATATCTTAAAATTCCATCCCATCAGTTGTATTCCAATCATCCATTAGTAGTACTGTGTTCTTTCCATGTTTTATTTAATACTTTTGCATGGAACTCTTTAGTGTTTTCCTCCATTTCTTCTATAGTAGGCTTATAAACTTATATAATACTGATATTCAGTGGATATCCACTAATTCTAACAGGGAGGATCCTGTCATTTTGGGGATTATAACCAAGCACCTACTTAACAGTGTCCTTTTTCAGTATCATTCTTACTCTCTTCTTTTGTAGGGTCTCATTCTCCAAGTAGTATATGACATCTGATCTAAAGTCAGTTCTGGTCCACTTATGTTTTTATTCCTCAAATAACATCAAATAATTATAGCTTAATCAAGTTTTATATACTTTATTAGAGCAATAGTACCCCACTTAAATCTAATATTTGTTCACAAAAGTATTAGAGTCTCATATGCCAGAATTTAATTTGGTGGGTATTTGGAGATGATTAAATATTTCAAAACTATTTTTTTTTTCAATTCTGTATCAGTTGTTCTTGACTAGATAATGTTCTGATATCTCAATTTTTAGTTCAATGGATTAAAAAATGCAATACAAGTAATATACCTATGTAAGATTGTAAGATCATGCCCCAGTAACATTTCAATTCCTACAAGAAATAATAATCCCATTTTTCCTAGATGGCATTTAATATATATTTATTAAAGGATCTGCTTTTTGAAAATCGATACAAGAGGTTGAAGAATTTTTATTACACATAGACATTCTGTGGATTTATTGGTTGTTTGGAATGTCTTTAAGGCATGAACATTTGGATATATTATTGTTTATGGAAAAATAAAGTTCAAGTTAAGTAAGAAAATGGGGTGGGGAGTTAAACTTTTGAGCATATGGGCAGGATGACCTACACTGAATTATATAATGTTTTATGGGTACTACACAAGAACGTAATTCCCTTTTTGCTCTTGAAACAGAATTGGACTACATAAAGCAAAGATAATGGAGATGATTGAAAGACCTAGTATATTATCAACCTTTTGATTGAAACAACTACATCATTAAGGATATCAGGGTGAAGGATATGATTCTGACTCAAATAACAATATGTTATGTTCCATTCATACAATAGTCAAATGTAGCACTAAAAAATTATTTTTATATAATATAGTTGTTCCAAAGATTACAATGATCCCATTGCCTGTTTAGCTATACCTTTGTGTATCCAAAATAATAGAGAACCATTAAATCTGTGACATTGGTAAAAGTTCCTAGTCTGGAAAGCTATCACATTGAATGGTGTAAGACATACATCAAGGTTTTTGCATTAATACTATTGGAGATATATCTTGACACCTTTTTAAATAATGTTTCTCCAACTTCCTTTAGTGAGGCATATACAACTATAATTGATTAAATTTATCAAATTTCCTTCCTACACCTTTTGATGCAACATATTGACAGCAAACCTAACATGTAGACTACAAACAATATTGTTATCCATCTTGGCTTTATAGAAGTTCAGGGGACTGATAATATTAGATTACTAACTGATATCCTCAGTAAAATTTAAATCAATCATTCTGGTTTTGCAGGATTTGGAAAAGGCTTCTGGTACGATGACAAAGTAAACTTTTAAAACAAATATTGCTCAATATGGATTTCCGTTTTTTTTTGGTCAATTGGTCTTTATGTGGTAATTTCATTCCTTCACTAAGATTATTACAGATAAAATTATATCTTCATCTATCAAGATCTCTTGTCATCTTGGACATATCAAGGATACACTTTTAATTTGCTCTTATTTTTAATTTGGTATTGGAACCACTGATTTGTTTTTACTAAACAAATGGAAGACATTTCCAACATAACAGTACCTGGAATTGAACAGAAACTCTTATTACATGCCTTATTAATATGTATTTTTTATACCAGAACTTACTGATAATATGCAACAGGTTAGTTTCTATAGAAATATAAAATAATTGGGGCTTTAGTTGTTGCCTGACTTCTCTTAAGTATCTGGAAATAGTTTTACCAAGAAAACTTTCTTCAGCTGAGTCTCTAACTATATCAAGCTTTTGTTCCTCCCCACCCCCAGGTTACAAATGATAAACACAGATGGTAAAAAAAAATCCCACTGATTTTATTAGGAGAGAGAAATGTAAAAATGACAAAAATATCAAAGTTGCTTTATTGATTTAGAGGCATTCCTATACTAATTCTGTACTTTTAAATTATTGCAAATAGCTGTATAAGATATTAAGACATTTTTAATGGAAAAGATAAATCCTTGGATTTACTTTATATTATTGCTATTGTATACTGAAGGGGGAGGCATAATTTTGCAACAGCTTTATATTTTGACTTCAGTTTCTTTACAAAATGCAAGTGAACATAATTTTTTAAAGATTATTATTAAAGTGGATATTTGTTATTTATAAACATTTTAGAAAATGAATCAATGGCGTAGAGTTTTAAAGAATATTAATGTATGTTTGTTACAATGTTCAGATGCATATACTATACAAAAATTCTTCATAAACATTTCAGTTAATGGTAGCCATATTATATTTCTGTGAATATATGTCCTGTATGTTTTGGTTTCTTCTTTTTTTAAAGCTTCCTTTTGCTTTGTTTTTTCTCTCTTTTCTCTTTACAATTGTGTTTATTGTTTACTTTTCTTTACATATGTTTGTACTCAATCTATAAAAGCAAAAACCAAATGTGTGTTTATTTCTTAAGATGAGACTAATTCAAGAAAAAGTTGTTTTTCACATTTATTGGGCACTTTGAATGTGGACTTATCACACTAATTTATTTATTTATTATTTAATTTTATTATATTTAAATAATGTAAACTATTGCCGCAATATTCATAAGTTAGCCAGTAAGGTGATATAAAGATCAATATGGTTTAAAGATATAAATGTACTTCTCAATTATATACAAATATTTGGATGTATCACTTTTAAAAAATGTCTTTAAAAAGAATAGAAATTAGAAGAAATAAAATAGTAAAAGGGGGGAAAAAAGCAAAACAAAATATATATGAGAGCATCTCATATATGTATTTATGTATGTATATAAAGTTTTATACAATAGTTTTATTAAAGGATTGCCATATTCCTTCCATTTAATAAAGGATTACCAGGATTACCATATTCTATACAGGTAGTTCTCATTTAGCAACTACAAATGGGACCAGCAACTCAGTTCTTAAGCGAAATGGACGCTAAGTGAAACTGCGATCGTGCTTGTCATCTTCAGCTTTCCTTTGTTTTACAGACCTGCAAAGGTCATAAACGCGCAGATAGGTCACAAAGATTTTCATCACTGTTGTAACTGTGAAAGGTCACTGTACAAGGCAGTTGCTAAACGAGGACTATCTGTATTCCATTTCCATGCAGATAATCTATGTAGTCACTAAGAGCTGACTCATGCAGAAAATCTACATATGTGGTCACCAAGAGTTGACAATGACTTGATGGCACATAATCATATTCTATTATTGTCATCTATGAACAATTTGTACTTAAGTTGCAAATAACATCAAATTTTTAATCTACTGAACAATTGGGACCATAAATGTATTTTTCCAGTGTTGAAGAACAAGTCTTTTAACAATCAGAAGGGTGCAGATAATCCATTTTCATTGTCCAGCCATCAATTTCCATGTACTAGGTATGTATGGACATCTGAATATATTAAACCCTGTTTCAAAGTCAAATTAATATGTGCAATGACTTCTTCCCAGAATATGATTTTAGGAAACTGCAAAGCAAAGCAGTGTCCTAATAGTTTAATGAAGCATTACTTTCATTGCATCTCCAACAACACAATGATTTACTCATTCATTTGATATATCAATTCAATGGGGGTCTACTAAATCCAAAATACTGTGCTGACTAAGCCATAGTCTAAGATCTACTGAAGTTTTTGATACAGACATGATAGTTCCTGCTGTTTAGACAAAATGGGGATCTCCAATTTCTTGTTCCATTCATTCTTTAGAATGTGTGTATTAAATTGATTTATCAGTAACAAGTATTTATAAAAACTAATTGTGGGCTTTTTTTGTTTTGTAAGTTTTAATTATCACTTCTAATAATATTCATTTCTCTGAAACTGAAAATGACATTGATCCAAATTAAGATGTCAACAGATGTTGTAGTTGTAAGTACTGCTGGCAAGAGTATTTATTCCTATATGAAAAACTATAGATTTGGCAAGCGTTGGGGGGGGGGGACCTGTTCAAGTTTGGAAAGATAGAACTATTCCCTAGTTACAATCCTAGATCACCAGTATGTGTTGTTTTGTGTTTACGATCTGATTATTGAATAATGATCAATATAATTTTGTGTGGTCAAACTTAATTATATATTTAAAAATCAGTTAAAATGATTTTCTAAATGTAATATGTTCCTGTTTGTTTCTCTTTTGTTGTTTCTCTTTATTTTTGATTTTTTCTTGATCTACTGTATATTACAGCAATAAAATAAATAAAAACAAAAATCCTAAAACATCTAATATAGTATGTTTCATTTCTGCTTTGATAATTTCAAGTTTTCTTTGATTCATGCTTCTCATAGTCTGTTCTTACTGTATGTGTCTATGAAAAACAAGGCCTCATCTTTCAATACTAACCCCAAATGTGATCAAATTTCCTTGACTGCATTAATTTCATATCTACTTGTGAAAGTTTATCATTCTTCTGGGAAAAGTGACCTCAACCTGAGTACATCGAAGTAGTTTGTCATTGCCTTCATCCAGGTTTAATTTCAGAGTCCCTTTTCCTAGTGGATTGGCTTCTTTTAACCTCTAGAGCACCATCTGCTTTCATTCCACCATTGTGAATTACTCTTGACTTCACTAATCGCCGTTTGACTTTACTAGCAAGGGTAATCCTACTTGCAGATCATCCACACTTGCCACTCTCAGTTCATTGAAGGTAGTAAGCACTCCAACCAATGTAACTGTTTTTAGAATGCAAGATTAAGGAATACTACTACAATGAAGTTTAAATACAATGTGTGAGAAAAATATTCAGTCTCCTTGGTCACTGCAGCTGATCCATAAATAATAATTCTCCACCTTCAATGATTGTCATGATTCATTATGATGCTGTTAAGTACTGTTGCTGTGCTTTATATACATATAAGCTTTATATAAAAACACAAATTTTGTATTTTTTACTTTTCTGGCCTGCTTACTGTTGATGTTATTGCTATATTATTAACATGTAGGTATGACAAAATCCTGTTGGGACTATATTATATAATAGGGAGATAATAGAGGACAGAAATGGAAGCATGTGTAAACCAGGACAGAAATGTGAAACATTTCAACTGCATTTATTTAATAACAGTAAGGTAAGGGACTAGCTCAGTGTTGTGATTTGGAAAATATTGCATGAGAATCTCCAGTATACCATGATATATTACGTTGCCTCGAATGTTCCTGCCCATTTGGGCTTGAACACTTCAATTTGTTCAACTGCAAGCTAAGTTAAGCAGTTCATTGACTGTTTCAAAGAAGATGGAACACCCCTTCAGTTAAGTCAGTGCAAATTAGCTCTGGTACAAGACCTCACTAAGCCTTACTGTTGCAATAGCAGTTAGAAAACTTTCCTCATAAGTCAAACATTGCTGGTTTGAAACGCTATGATGTGAGTGTGTATATATTTTCATACTGGCTAAAAACAGAATGGTGATTCTATCATGATTGAAGCAAGCTTTAAATTTCATAATGTGAAAAATCGTAAACAAGGCTTCTAACATAGCAGAGTAAAGTTAATTACTTTAGTTAATTAATAAAATTTCACCCATTTTATAATCAGTGTTACTACTTTAATGTCACAGAATGCTTACCTCTTAAAGCTCAACAATTACTATTTTTCAGGAGACTTGTCTCTTCTCAATTTCTGCTTAGAGTTATACAATATAGACGGTAAGGTATCCTGCTTTGTTGCAGAAATGTTGTACATGCATCAAACAACTAGTAAGTGCTTCTTTCAAGTCAAAGCTATACTCCAACATCTTCTTTCTTCTTTTAAAATTATACAATCTAACCAATCTGTTTAGGTGGTACCTTTACAAGACATCCTGAAAGCAGGGCTTAGAAGAGAAAAATCCAGTTACCCCCCCAAGGTAATTTTTGAAATGGGAATTCAGAGTTTTTACTATGGGTTTCTCTGTAAATCAGTGGTTCCCAACCTTTTTATGCCCCACACTCCTAGGAAATGTTTGATTAATGTTCACACCCTCTACCAAAGTAATATCACATTTGAAGATGAAGAAGTCTAATTTCTAGTGCTGGTGAATAAATTGAACTTAAAAAAATAAGCTTTTAACTCAGTGCATAAAATTGTCGCACCCCCGATGCTCCATCTCGCACCCCCTGGGGGTGTGCGCAGTCCAGGTTGGGAACCCCCGCTGTAAATGATAACGAGTTTTTGAAAGAGAGGGGCAAGGTAAACTAGGTCATTTCTTGTCAGTGGGCCAACTTCTTCTGGGCGAGGGCACATCACTGGGGAAGCACCTGTACATAAGTTGTGTTTGTTGTACTTCTTATTCCATGATTTGCGGGATCTGGAACAGGGTGAGAGACATTAAGCCCTTTCTTTCTACTCCAACAGCACGAAGAAATCCAGCATCGATATTGCTAAGTAGCACCTGTCTCCCTTAGGACTTGGATTGGAGACCACTAGGCTATCCCAGGCTAGACTGGAAAGTCGAAAAGCCATTGTGGAAGAAAACAGGGACAAACCACTTCTCCCAAAGACTGCATGGTCTGTCCTTGGAGTCACTAGGATAACTCCAAGGCGCTCCACTTGAAGGAGGCTTCCACTTTTTTCCGCATAGTAAAACTGGATATAAAAAAATAACAGGACCCCCAGCTCCATTTCAAGCCAAAAAGTACTCGTCAAAAGGAAACCCGTTTAGCGAAGAGCTTCACATTTTCTTAGCGCAGCCTCTCGTCCCTGGGCGGAAACCCATCCGCTCTTCCGCCAATAATTGGCGAGATCTGCTCGACGCGCGCGCTGTCGCTAGGCAACAGCCCCAGCTTCGACGCCCCCCAGCTTCGGCTGCGGAAGGGCCGTATTGAGGGAGAGTCGAGTACCGATGGCGTGGATGCCTGAGCTCGGCTTTGAAAAGGGGCAAGCCCCTCTCTCCTTGCCAGCGCCTCTCTTGTTTTCCTTGTCCCGGAGGACTCACCTCGCTTTCCAGGCACTCTCACCGTCTCCAGCGCAGGAGGCAAAGTCGGGGCTCGACTGATCCGGCCTAGAGCGCGGGCATTTTGATGGGCTCTGGAAGCGGCGCAGGGAAGAAAGACCCCGCCTTCTTCGTCCGGGATCCCGATGGCGTCGGTGCTGGTAGGGCCAGTCGCTTGAGCGGGGCGCTGCTCGTTTCGCAAGTGGTGGGAAGGGTCTTTCGCCCCTTCCTCAATATTGTTTCCGTTCGCTTTCGCTGTTGGCTCACGCGTTGACCGAGCTGACGGCTGAATTGGCGGCTGTGTTTTCGCGGCGCCCTGAATCACAAATCAGCCACGAACTGTTTTCCCAGCCTGGAGCGCTGAACTCAGCTCGTGCGTGTGGTTTCCTGCGTGTTCAGTGTCTCATGCGCGCCCGGAACATTGAATTGAGTAAACTGTGGTCTGTGAGCCGGGGTGGACCGTGGTGCAAACACAGCCCTGAACTGCTGCTCCGCTCCGGTGCCCTTGCGCTCAGTTGAAACTCCTGAATTCTCTGTCCCAGCGTCTCTGAAAGGCCCGGGGGCGGGGGGGGGGGGAGGGAGGCTACGTTATACGCATAGGCGGTAAAGGGCTGAACTTTTTTTGAATACGTACTTTTAAAAAAGGGATTTGAACAGCTATTTTGTCGTGAAGGAAAAGCCGCTTGATTAGGAGAAGCAGTCAAACAGTAAGCTACAGTATACACATCGCTGTTTTATTTTCCTTTTGGTTGATATTGTATGGGCTGGAAAGCTAAAGGATGTCAAGTTTGGATAATATTTGAATGGGAGACCTCCAGAGACTACCAGTAAGAAAAAAAAAATCACAGAAAAAAGCCCTGTCAAACCATTAACATATGGCTGCCAAGAAAACTGCATAGCTGTGACCATGAAATTTTGCAGATTTTAGCTTTTTTTTTTTTTCTTTTTGCTTTGCAATATAGAGGAGTAGCAACTGCAGAGAACAGAACCCTAATCCAAAAATCTTTTAATTTTTTTTTCCCAGTCTTTCTATCACTCATGCCCAGGGACATAGCACTTTCTGTGGGCTTTACTATTTCAGGAAGGGAAATGGAACAAATGTAATCAAGAGAAGGCAGCAGCTGCTACTTTGTCTTCCTGCTCAACTGCCTTAGCTACCACAACAAAAGAAGGGAGTCTTGAGAATGGTTGGTGACAGATGCGTTGGCTTGTTGCTTTTTCTTTCTGGGCAGTTCCACATGTAGGGTTGGTCATAAAATAAGTAACATACTCCCTCACTCATCTGATCTGTCCCTTTTGGCTTACATAACCCAGTTTTCCATATCATCTGGTGAAGAAGGAAAAAAATTGTATTTCTTCCTTTAAAAAGCATCCATGTTTCCAGTTACATGCAGATGGTGAAGTCCAGTTCTTTCTGTCTCCCCAACAGTGCAACATAGAAATGTAATCTTGATATTTAATTGATAGATATTTGATCATTGATTACAATGTAGCCAATACCCTTCCCAACTATAAAAGCTCCATTCCTTCTTTGTTTTTCATGTCCTGAGTAGTAAAAAGTGTGATCTTCTGACTAAAAGTGTCCAGTCATAGTCCATCTCAATTTGCTGATGCCTAAAATGTTAATTTATAGTTGTTTCATTTCAACTTTCATCATGTTGAGCTTTTCCATTTTCATGCTTCTTACCTTCCATGTTCCTACTGTAATTCTGTCTTTGCAGCTTCAGATCTTCTTTTCCTGTATGGCAACATCAGCAACTAGATGTCCTGAAGGCTTTAATCTAACCACATCTTAAACACTATTAATACTCCAAGAGATACTCAACTCTTCCTCAGTAGCAGGTTGAGTGCCATCTAACCTGAGGGTCCATTATCCTGCACTAAATTGTTAACTGTTTTATTTTCTATTCATATATTATATTCATTTCTATTCTGTTCTCGGTAAAAGAAAGGAATGGTTTACTGTTGCCTTGTTCTGCACTGAATGAACAAGTGCAGAACAAGTATGAGGCTTGCTTTAGTTGGGAAGCTGGGATGGCTTCATGCCTTGGGTGACCCTGCTGGGAATATATATTCTTCCCTGCTGGGAATATAAACTCTTGACATACACTCCCAGCACCCAGCAGGACATGGGGGGCTATAGAAATTACAGTATGATAATACATGGGCATTTGTTTCAATTGCCACCAAACAACAAGGGCAATCTCATTTAGGCAAGGGGAGTTTAATATATCTACTATCATCAGTAGGAGCACTGATAGTAACACATTATGCCATGTCTGAAAGAAATCCTTTCCCTACCTTGGAAAGGTAAGCGATGTTAGATATTTAGCCAGCATCCAAGACCTTTTGAAATCCAGGTTCTGTTTTTCTGGGGCATCCTGTTGGCCTGCAATTTTTACAGTGAATAAAAGCAAAAGATACTAATTGCTCTCCTGCCTTCTGTTTATATATTCATCTTCTTTCATTATGTAGGATATAAAAAAAGGGCTGAAAACAAAAGATTGTGGCATGTACTAACTGTGACAATGTATTACTGTATCAGATTATTATTTAAATAATAAAAGTTCTCATATTGTCTCTGCTATAGGAAGACCCTATTTTGATTCGTCATTTTAGAGGCCACAAAGATGCAGTCACTTGTGTGGCTTTCAGTCCAACTACTAAAGGTCTTGGTAAGTCTACCTGAAGCATATCTAAAAATGTTAATTCTATGATCTCATAGTGGTATCTCTATAGATAAAAAACAAATGTAACTGCTATTTGCTGAACTCCATACTTTAGGGCAATTATAACTTGAAAGCAAGAAGCTCCAAAATGCTGCCACAAATGATCATTTTAATTTGTAAGTAGTATCCAGCTCTTTGGAGTTGAAGGTAGCCTTAATATAGTTCAATAAGTTCTAGAATGAACATATTGAACTATATTAATTTTGCTTAATATAGCTAAATATGTTCTAGAATGAAAACAGTTATGGAAATCTATCCTATAGATAGAACCTTATCCTGTAATGGTGTAGATATCAGTAGAAATCAAGTGAAGGTATTAAAGGGACAAAAGAGGTCGCTCTTGCCTTGGGCAGATCCATAAATTTTCCACAGATAGTAAAGGTTGTTTTCTTGTAATAATACATTCTAAAGAGTCTTACAGATTTTAATCATTTGGTATTTGCCAGTGTAAATTTAGCAAGACAGATTATATATACATATACATATATACATACATACTGATCCTACTATATCTTTTTAAGGTAAACAGTGTTACAGGTAGTCCTCAGTTAATGACTCTAATTGGTAGTAGTCCCAGTTGCAGTCATTAGGTGAGGACCTCATGCTTCTCCTGCCCTGCCATGCTCGCTTTCCCTTCAACTCCCCCATCCACCTATTTCCCTCCATCTCTGTCCTTTTGGCTGCCTTACACTCCATACCTACCACTACCTCCCCCTACTGGCCCCAGCTCACCTTCACCATCTTCTTCCTCCCACTACTGACAAGGCGTGCCCCACTGAGGCAGCTGCTGGCCCTTTGCAAGGCCTTATAACTAACTAATCACTAAGTATATTAAGTATACTAAAAAAATAAAAGCAAAATCAAAAATATGATAAAGAATGGAAGGACTTTATTTCTTATAAATAATATGGGATGTTTCTGGGCAAGATCAGTTGAGAACCTAGCAAGTTTCAGGATAGACAACCAATTCTCAGTCTGGAAATAGATGGACTGAGTGGGAAAATAACCACTGATGTGCTGATATCTATGTTATGTTTCTACACCAGTTCACTTTTTGTTTTACAGCTTTAGAATTTTTTCTTTGCAGCCACCTCTTCTCTGGATAGGTTTCTCATGATATGGAATTTGAGGCCAAACTCCAAAGCCTTCAGATTTGTGGGTCATTTAGAAGGGGTAACCAGTGTACAGTTTTCACCAGATGGACATTTGTTGGCATCTGCTTCTCAAGACCGAACCGCCAGACTGTGGATTCCTTGTATGTAAGTAGCACTGGTTCCCATTTATTTATTTCAGTTATACAAATTTTATATATATCTTAGGCTTAGGACAATTAGTTACTTTTTCTAGAAGGAGAGGTAAATGAAAACAGTTTTATTTTCTACAAGCTTTATTTGAACTAAGCTGATATATTTTGTTTAAAGTATAGTTTCCTCAGAACATGTTATCAGATATACATAAGAGGTCAGATCTTTGTCCTTAAGATCCTTGAAAATGTCACTTGTATTCAGACTTAATCCCAATGACAGATTTTGAAATTGTAGAACAGCTATGTAAAAATTTTGGCAAAATAAATTCCATTCTAATCAACAAATATTAACATATGCCGTTCTAGTTTAATATTGCTCTGTAAAAGCTTATTTAAAGAAGAAACTCCTAAAATGATTCTGGAAAATAACTTCACTAGCTGTCCATTTTATATAACTTTCTGGATCAAGAAGTGGTAAAATATCCTCTGTTATCCCCATAAGTCAGAGTAGACAAGGCTTTAGTGCAAGCGGAGCTTGTTTAGTGTTTGTGGGGTGAGGATTTTAGTGGATAAAATGATGAAGCTCCTAGGCCCAGGCTTATATTTTTTGTAATTTTGAGGAATTTTTCTTTCCAATATAGTCAACGCTTGCAATACTTTTTTTTTTTAATTTTTCATGCCTGAAACTTGCCAAAAACCATGTTGCCAGAGTTTGGCAGCACATTTGGAAGGGAGTCTCTAAAAATTGTAAAGAAATTACTGAGGGTCACAGTAACTGTCCATCCCGAAATAACAAATAAGTACTTTAACAATGGTTAAAATAGAGAGGGATTATGTTTTTAGCAATAGCATTTTGTTAAGCTATGCCTGAAGCTTGGTGTTTTTTTTTTTGAAGCAATTGGTACAATGCTAACATTACTAATTAAAGTTATTCTTTGTGTAAGAATTCTGTGATTTTCACAGAAGCAATACCATATTGGACATGAAATAAAGATCTTTTATTTAGGAATGCACCATTTTAAACTAGACAAGTTCAGGCAGGAATCTGTATTATTTAAAACTCTTATGATTATTTTATGCTAAAACATATTTTATTTATTTATTTATAGCCATGGTGAATCCACACCGTTAAAGGGCCATACTGCCCCAGTCCGCAGTGTTAACTTTTCACATGACAGTCAATTTCTAGTTACTGCATCTAATGACAAGTCAGTGAAAGTGTGGAGCATTTACAGCCAACATCTTTTGTTTTCTTTATCCCAGCACACACACTGGGTACGTTGTGCCAAGTAAGTTTTTAATGCTTTACCTTCCTAAAAGTAGTATATTCTTTTTAATTCCTGTGAAGCAGATTTTTTTTTCTCTTTCAAGAGTGCTTTGCTCAGTGATCTCAAAATATATACTGAAGATATGGGTGCAGGCTGTCTGGGAATTCTGTAATCACTCCCCTCAATTCTAACATGGAAAAAAAGCTGGACGCAAATGTTTTCTATATATGCACACACAAACACAGGTGTGTGCTTATACTTGCCATATATTAAATATTTGAAGTTGTTCTAAAATAAAACAGATAATGCCTACAAAAAACTGTATTTATTTATTTGTTTGTTTGTGTGAGATGGGTGGCCATATAAATGTAACAAAGTGACTCTGGGTGGCGGACAATAAAACCTACTATTAAAAATATACTACAAAACCAATTAAAAACAATTAAAACAGTAAATGAAGATAAAAATAAAACCACAAGTGGGAGAATATTACACATAATACAGCCAACACATGGGCTCCCTATTTATTTATTAATTTTATTTATTTTTCAAATTTATATGACTGCCCATTTCACAAGAAATGACTCTGGGCAGCATACAGTAAAAAAAAAGTATAAAACAATAAACATATCAAACCCAGTCATATTAACATACAGACACACACACGAGAGATTTGATCAGCAACGGAGCTATTACCAGGGGATTCCCTGGCTTGTTGAAAAAAACTCATATTAAGGACTTTCCAGAAGGTAATGAGAGTTGGGGCTGACTTTACCTTGGGAGGCATGATGTTCCAGAGGGCGGGTGCCACAGCAGAAAAGGCGTGTCTCCTAGGTCTCGTCAGATGGAACTCCTTCACAGACGGGAGCCACAGCATACCTCTCCTGCCAGCCCTGATGGGATGGGTAGATGTAATCGGGAAGAGGCGGTCCTTCAGATAACCTGGCCCCATGACATATAGGGCTTTAAAGGTCAAAACCAGCATCTTGAATTGGACCCTGAAGCAAACTGGTAACTAATGCAGCTCATGAAGCAGAGGTGTAATGTGTGTCCTCTTAGGGGCACACATAACTGCCCATGCCACTGCTTTTTGCACCAGCTGCAGGTTCTGATACTCTTCAAGAGCAGTTCCATGTAGAGCACATTACAGTAGTCCATATGGGAGGTGATTAGGGCATGAGTATACCGTACTTATGTGCTCTGGCTCTTTCCAACACAGCTATAAATGGTGGCTTAACCGTAATGCTTACAGTATTGTATAATACTGTATAAGTAGTATTGTGTAATTAACTGGAACCATTGTGTATTTAACTCGAATTTTGCTACAGTAGGCTCCATTCATATTTTATGTGTTCTATGGTTTTTATATTTTTAAAGCTGCACTGGGTGGCATTTAATTTCGTTGTACGAGAAGTACAATGACAATAAAGACTTACTTACTTCTTAACTATGGGTCGTCTGTAAACCAGGTGTTCTTAACCCGGGGACTATCTGTACTTTATTATCATCAATTTTATAACTGCAGATCATTTAAACATTACTTGTGAATATGTAAATCTTTCCCCATCCCCTTATTTTTTTTCCTTTCTAGATACTCACCAGATGGAAGATTAATAGTATCTTGCAGTGAAGATAAAACTATTAAAATCTGGGATATAAGAAACAAGATATGCATTGATAATATAATAGACCATGATGGGTAAATCCTATTTATTTAAAAACAAAGGGAAATGTTTTATTGATTATTATATGATTTATTATAATTATATCAGCAGGTAGTCATTATGTTAAAATATTCTTGTGACTCATTTTCCAGAGATCTTACAGCTGAGGTCACAAAAAATGAACTGCTGATTCCTTTTATTTTGATTGTGTTAACATTACCTTGTTCCTGAATTTATCCAACTTGTGACCAGGCCTTCCTGTAAACACCTTGCAACAGCAACTCCTTTTTGTTTCTTTTTCTTTGATTAAGAAAGAAAACATAAAACACCGAACCATGCCAGCTACTTTTGAATTCACTATATTCCTTAATAAACATTAGCAAATATTATTTACTGCTGGACACGATAAGGTCATCTCCATTTCTCCTCCTTTCTCCTCCCCATTCAGTGGCTTGAGATTAAAAATATACTGTAATAGAATGGGGGTTTTTTTGTACTTCTGAACATTATTGTCTAAGGCAGTGTTTCTCAACCTTGGCCACTTGAAGATGTGTGGACTTCAACTCCCAGGATTTCCCATGGCTAGCTGGAGAATTCTGGGAGTTGAAGTCCACACATCTTCAGATGGCCAAGGTTGAGAAACACTGGTCTAAGGTATTTTTCACTCTGTGTGTGTGTGTGTGTGTGTGTGTGTGTGTATTATGAATCTATAATGTTGCTCCTAAATGTATGTGCAGCTGCCTACTATTAATTGCTCTACTCTCCACTGACATCCTACTTTAGATATAAGGAAAGAGTTAAAAATACAGTAGCCATATTCTCTCTCAGACTGACTCAGATTTTCTCCCTTGGTTATGGCTGATAGAACACCTGATGTTCCATCATGTTCAGTCCTGAGTTGAAGTTGTCCTAGAGCATATATGCATACAAAAAAGTGTCTAATGTACTTATGTGCACTAGCAATTTTCAACACAGTTCTAAATGGTGGTTTAGCCAGCGGGATATGAACGAGTCTAGATGTGCATGCTTGTCTATTTCCCTTCTCGTCCCCTCTGTAATCAGGACTTTCTGGGAAGTGTTTCTTTCAGTTTCCTTCATAGAGGTCTCATCTGTGAAGGATAGACAAATCTTGTATGCATCATCTTTGGCACACTTCTCCAGGTTGTGCCTTCCTCTGTTTCAGATGTCTTCCACTATCGCAGGAACATCCCATATTAACACTGTACAATCCATTTTAAACTTAACAGCTACCATCATTCTATATTAAAGCCAACAAAAAATCTTCATCCATCTTAGTTACCAGCCATTGCATCTCCTTTCTAGTTCTCTCCTCCAATTCTTCCCAGAATTTTCTGGTAATTTAAAATTTCACCTCTGAGGCCAACCCAAAGCCCTATCTCCTCTTATGGGAACATTTTCCTATGGGAAACTAAACTCAGTTTCTCCTATCAGCTAGGTAGCACAGAGTATTTGTGTATCTGCATGGATATGTGAATAGCCAGCAGGAAGGCAAACAGGATGTAGGCTGACACATTACCCTTCCCTCCCCCCTTTTTTTTTCTTTTAGAAATGGCTGGGGTAAAAACACTTTTCCTAGGCTTTTCATAAGTGTAATTATAGCTGTGTTACAGGTAGCAATCTCAAGGCCCGTCCCATATTTAGAAAATCAACAACTTCCTCCTGCTTTCCTGTCTGATGTTGCAGACATCAACTTTGTATTGTTGGAGGTTAAGATACCACTGTGTAAATTTTATGTTGATGTTGATGGGGAGAGAATTATATTTTAGCAAGGGAGATCCAAGTTGAAATGCTATTTAATAATAAAGTTACCAGTATATCTCAGTATGACTTATTTTATGCAAATGTTGGGAAAACAGAATGGGACTGTACAGTGGGGCAAAGAAGTATTTAGTCAGCCACCAGTTGTGCAAGTTCTCCCACTTAAAAAGATGAGAGAGGCCTGTAATTTTCATCATAGGTATACCTCAACTATGAGAGACAAAATGGGGAAAAAAATCCAGAAAATCACATTGTCTGATTTGTAAAGAATTTATTTGCAAATCATGGTAGAAAATAAGTATTTGGTCAATATCAAAAGTTCATCTCAATACTTTGTTATATATCCTTTGTTGGCAATGACAGAGGTCAAACGTTTTCTGTAAGTCTTCACAAGGTTTTCACACACTGTTGCTGGTATTTTGGCCCATTCCTCCATGCAGATCTCCTCTAGAGCAGTGATATTTTGGGGCTGTCGCTGGGCAACACGGACTTTCAACTCCCTCCAAAGGTTTTCCATGGGGTTGAGATCTGGAGACTGGCTAGGCCACTCCAGGACCTTGAAATGCTTCTTACGAAGCCACTCCTTCGTTGCCCGGGTGGTGTGTTTGCGATCATTGTCATGCTGAAAGACCCAGCCACGTTTCATGTTCAATGCCCTTGCTGATGGAAGGAGGTGTTCACTCAAAATCTCACAATACATGGCCCCATTCATTCTTTCCTTTACACGGATCAGTCGTCCTGGTCCCTTTGCAGACAAACAGCCTCAAAGCATGATGTTTCCACCCCCATGCTTCACAGTAGGTATGGTGTTCTTTGGATGCAACTCAGCATTCTCTCTCCTCCAAACACAACGAGTTGAGTTTAGACCAAAACATTCTACTTTGGTTTCATCTGACCATATGACATTCTCCCAATCCTCTTCTGGATCATCCAAATGCTCTCTAGCAAACTTCAGACAGGCCCAGACATGTACTGGCTTAAGCAGGGGGACACATCTGGCACTGCAGGATTTGAGTCCCTGGCAGCATAGTGTGTTACTGATGGTAGCCTTTGTTACTTTGGTCCCAGCTCTCTGCAGGTCATTCACTAGGTCCCCCCGTGTGGTTCTGGGATTTTTGCTCACCGTTCTTGTGATCATTTTGACCCCACCAGGTGAGATCTTGCATGGAGCCCCAGATCGAGGGAGATTATCAGTGGTCTTATATGTCTTCCATTGTCTAATTATTGCTCCCACAGTTGATTTCTTCACACCAAGCTGCTTGCCTATTGCAGATTCAGTCTTCCCAGCCTGGTGCAGGTCTACAATTTTGTTTCTGGTGTCCTTTGACAGCTCTTTGGTCTTGGCCATAGTAGAGTTTGGAGTGTGACTGTTTGAGGTTGTGGCATGTGTCTTTTATACTGATAACAAGGTCAAGCAGGTGCCATTACTACAGGTAACGAGTGGAGGGCAGAGGAGCCTCTTAAAGAAGTAGTTACAGGTCTGTGAGAACCAGAGATCTTGGTTGTTTGTAGGTGACCAAATACTTATTTTCCACCATGATTTGCAAATAAATTCTTTAAAAAACAGACAATGTGATTTTCTGAATGTTTTTCCCCATTTTGTCTCTCATAGTTGAGGTCTACCTATGATGAAAATTACAGGCCTCTCTCATCTTTTTAAGTGGGAGAACTTGCACAATTGGTGGCTGACTAAATACTTGTTTGCCCCACTGTATATTGTCCTGAGCTTTATGACAATGACATCTCCTTAAGGATGCAGTGAAATAAGCCAAACAGATGACCTGATTCCTTCACAATGACAACTATTGTTTTTAATTTTATTTGTAGCTTTGCAAACTATGTGGATTTTAATCCTGATGGTACATGTATAATTTCTGCTGGTTCTGATCACACAGTGAAGTTCTGGGACATTCGAATAAACAAATTATTGCAGCGTTATGAAGGTAAATGTTTTTGCAGCACAACCTGATTAGCCTCTCTTTTGTGTTTTGTTTAAGACATAGTATAGGTTTTAGTAGTTAAAAGTAAAATCTAGAAAATTTCTAATTATAATTTTATCTCTGCCAAAATTAGCTGTTATTGTTTTCAAACTCATTTCTTGCCTTTCCCAGATTTTATACCAGCTTAAAACAGGAACCTATTCCAAAGTGCAAGTCAAACATTTTGAGAATATGATGAAAGTACTTAAGTATTTTAAAAGTGATCTTTTCAATTAAATAGGGAATATATACTTATATTCCATGCAGTATTTTATATATACATATATTTTATAAATATATATGTATAAATTAAAATTATAGGTTGCTGCTTCAAAGCTATTTAATATACTTTATATAATTAATAGCAAATTTTGTCCTTCAATCTTTTTGAAGAAACTCTAGTTCATGATGTGGCCTGGGCCACCTGACCATATAATGCTGTTCCTGAAAGTATTTCACTGGTTTTATGTGACTTTTAAGATGTTTGCATTGGTCTGTGAAGCCCTAAATGCTTAAAGAATCACCTCCCTAAATATATCCAACTTGTGCATTAAGTTCTGCTGGGAAGACCTCCTTATTCTCTTGCTGATAGGTTCGATTCTGTGTAGTATCAAGGAGTAAGGTCTCAGTGACAGGGACTCATATGGAATTCTCTCATGAAAAACATTCAGCTGTTCCACAGAAGACAATTGAAGGCATGCTTATTCTTTAAGACGTTTGTTGGTTAACAATTACCCCAGTGTAAGACTATACTTCAGTTTCTGTATTATTTTGGTTTGCTATTTTTTAAAAGAATTTTGTTTTAATATTTGTATTTATTCTTAAGCATTGTTGGCTTTATTGTGATGGTCTTACATAAGACTGTTTTCTTAACTGGCTTCTTATAAACTGCTCTGAGAAACTGCTATAGAAGTGTGTGTGTGTGTGTGTGTGTGTGTGTGTAGATAAATCCTAAACTAAGATCATAGTCCACATACTGCTTCTATTTTTTAAGGGAAGATTAAAAAATCCAATTAGTTGGAATGTGTCCATCCATTTTAGACCATTTTAACATCTTAGTAATTAGAATACCATTGGTGTCCATTCTGTGCATCCAAATCAATACCTATTGGAAAATGTGTTTAATTTAGAAAATATAAATATATTGTTTGAATTGGGATAGAATTCCAGATGAATATGTTCATAGATACTCCATAGATATTACTTAAATGTGTCATTAATCCATATCCCAAATGAAATGTTCATTCTCTGTACAGTTGTCATACAGTTTCTACCTTAGGAAGGAAACAGGAAAGTCAAAATAGCTAACTAATATCAAAACCATTGTACGTTCTTTTTACAGTCTGAAGTGCTATTTAGTCTGTGTATTGCTGGTTGTTTTAGGAAATTTCCAATTAAGGTATTGTATTTTGTAGATTTAAAGATAAATTATACTATACCTCATTAAAACTGAGTGGTATTGGTATTTAAAGCCACAAGATGGCAGCAGAATCACATAACTTTAGTCAAATATTCATATTCTGCCTTCAGCCTAGAAGAAAAAGGTAATCAATTTAATAAATTTATTAATAATTCAGCTTTTTCACATTTTGCTCTTGGATTTGTTGGTTACAGACATTCCAAACTTCAGTCCTGTAACTTTAGTACTGAAAGGCTAATTCTTTTGAATCAGTAATCTTTCCCTTTTGGGGCAAGGAGTTCCATTATTTCTGAAGTTGAAAACTCTCCCTTCACTCGTATGTTGTTGTTATATACTCTATAGATGAAAGGGTCCCCTGTCCTAAATATTCCCTATTTTCTTCAAAATAGTGGTTACTCATTTTAGCCTGTTCTTGCATATGTAGGGTTTTTGGTGATGGGTCCTAAATTTCAGTGAAATTCTATTTTGATGTGAAACAAGTTTTACAAATCAATGATACTATGTATAAATTGCAGTCAGAGTTGGAAGGGCCATTTAAACCATCAGATAAAAGCTTCCTACTGCCCTGCCCAGTTCTTCTGTTTGTAGTTGTGCTTTCTGTATCTTCCTTTTTTAGGAACTCCCATTCATCTTGAGCTTTTTTTTCCCCTTTAGTTTCTCCTGCCATGAAATTCCTCTTACCATTTCTCTGAATGTATTAAAATACATTTTGGGTTTTTTTAAATCCAATAAATGTATTTGACTAGACTCAGTTTTAGTTTTCTTTAAAATCAAGAACTGCATCATTATCTAATCTCTTTTACCCAGTACTCCAGCTACTTCTACTTCCTTGTATAAATTATCCATTCTTTATCTAAAATGCTTCAGTGTATGTGTTTTTTCTAATGATGCCCCAAGAAGAGCCAGTGTGATCTAGTGGTTAAGGCACCAGGCTAGAAAACAGGAGACTATGAATTCTAGTACCACCTTAGGCATGAAAGCTGGCTGGGTGACTTTGGGCCAGTCTCTCTCTCTCAATCCAACTCACTTCACAGGGTTTTTGTTGTGGGGAAAATAGGAGGAGGAAGGAGTATTAGGTATGTTCGCCAGCTTGAGTTATTTATAAAAATAATAAAGGCAGGTTAAAAAAAAAATTTTAAATGCCACAGTGTTGGATCTTTTGACATGGATCAGAAAATCTCAGATGAACATTTCTCCTACAACCACAATTGTATCTATTTTAGTACACAGTTCTTTCTCTTCCTTGGAAATTATGTTGACCTTTCTTTTGCAAACTTTGAGGTTTCATTGGCAGCTTCCTCCATTCCTCACTTTATTTTTGCAATTTTCTCTAGTCATTTCTTAATAAGAGTTAAGTGAAATTTTATAACCCTGTCTTAGTGCTAGGATGTGGCTCAAGTGCTCAGCAGAAAAGAAGCATAAAGAGATACCAATGAGACTGTCTTAACATGTCTGGGGACTGGTTAACTGTGCAACATTTTGTAATAATTAGTGAATATTCTAAGTCTAGTCCCTTATATCTTGGATTCAAAAGGTCCTGCTCAGCAGAAACATGAGATGGCTTAAATAGCTATGTATGCAGCTTGGCGTGCATCATGGGGCTCAGGTTCTGTATGTTCTTAAATGTTGGTGGGATGTTGATGATTCTGTTTGCAGGAATCCTAGGATTCCTGCAATGTGTACTATAAAAAGCAGCATTATATTACTGAATGAATTTGTCACTTCCAAAAGTAAAATCTACCAAATGATCTGGAATGTAAATATTAAAGGAATTGATTAGTGAATAACAGTAATGAAGAAGAGCAGGAAAACTAATATTGGAGCCTGCTTATTTAAATGTAACGAAATAATTACCACAGAGCAGTACAAAACAACAGCAGTGAAAATAAGCTATTGTAGCAATTCAGAGATAATAGGGATGGGGAAAATGGAATTCAGAATACCCTTTTATAAGTGTAATCAGTTACAGAGTCCTTGATATGACTGTAACTAGTTGTGGGGCATTTCAAATTCAAAACAGTTTGCATATCTGTTAAGGGTAACATTGGAAGAGAATGATAGAGACAATAATATAAAAGCTAGTTAAAATCTGAAAAAAAAAAAAACTTATTAGAACTGCTTTTTAAAAATATCAGTCATAGGATACAACCCTATGCACCATACACTGGAGGTAAACTTTATTGTTATTCTTCTCAGTATTATGATTAAGTTTGTGTTGTTGGTCAGTGATGTTATTATGTTGTTGTCCTTTTGGAGTTTTTCTTCTTTGCATCAGTATCTGAACTATTTTTATTTAAATCAGTTCACAGAGCTAGTGTTAACTACACATCTTTCCATCCTTCTGGCAACTATCTCATAACAGCATCTAGTGATGGAACTCTTAAGATTATGGATCTTTTAGGAGGAAAACTCTTATACACACTTCATGGTCATGAGGTACAATCTCTCCTACTTTTGGTCTTGTTTTTAAGAGCTGCTTTTCATCACAAAAAATAATTTCTGTGCATGGAATGATAACGTTACTGTAATGAAAACTTGTGGCAGTTATACTATGACTATATCAATCAAATTATCCTACTTCGGACACATTATGGGAAGACCCAGCTCTCTGTAAAAGGTTCTCATGCTGAGAAAGAGAAGAAGAGGATAGCCAACAGCAAGGTGGCTGGACTCAGTTACAAAGGCGATGAGTGCACCGTTGGGAGATGTGAAAGAACAGGTTAGGGATAGATTGTCATGGAGAAAATCGATCTATGTGGTTGCTAAGAGTCGAAAACAACTTGATGGCACATAATCAAAAAATATAAATTGGACAAATGCTGCATGCATAACATGCCCAATTGATGTATGGCTTCACATCATTACCTAAATATGTTTAGCCATTACTAATGCGTTACTTGTTTATTAGCAGTGTAGGGATGACTAAATAAGAAGAAAAAGGGACAAATGATCAAAAAAGCAAAACATTATGCCTTTTAAAAATATATTTATCTTATTTTTCTCTTTCCTTTTTTAGGGTCCTGTCCTCTCTGTAGCCTTTTCAAAAGATGGAGAGACATTTGCTTCTGGTGGCACAGATGCACAGGTTTGTTAAAAGTGTTAAATTCTTCAAGTACTTGTCTGTGAAGTTTTTTGTCAGCAAACTTAAATTGTACTGCATGTCTTGTTGTTTTATTAAAAACTGGATATTTAGTTAAATGCTTAATTACCAAATGAAAAGACTGCATTTTAAAAATGGAACAAATAAACTAAACATTAGCAAATGTCTAACAGGTGCTGCTCTGGAAGACAAATTTTGATGCATCTGAATATAAGAAAGTTCTGAAAAAGCATATGCAAAGAATACATAGTGATGACCCCCCTCACCTTCTGGATATTTACCCTCGCTCACCTCATCGCCATGATGCAAAATCACAGTCAGTTGAGGTAAACTATTATGGCTTCTGATAACTCAAATAATAAATTATTGTGTACAACTGGGATCTGCAGCAAAGTTTTGCAGTGTAGATATTTCTTTAGGGAAACTAGCTGAGCATTTGATCATGTTTTTCCACAGAGTTTTTGATTCATTTTCTTCTCTACCATCTCCAGTTTTTAATTTGTTCCCCTGAAAGTGGGCATTCTATACTCACTAAAGATAGCCAGTTCTCATTAAGTAGTTTGGTTCTTTTCTCCTTTAAATCATTTTTCAAGAAAGGCATTTTCCCAAACCCACTAGTTATAGAGCCCCGTATGTTTTTTTGGCAATTTAATCATTTAAGTTTTAAAGTTCAGTTGTTTTTTGATTGAGGTGGCAGGGGGTGGTGAATAGTTTTAGCTATCCTGAGTTTAAAACCTCAAAGCCTTCTTTTCTCTCACTTCCTCCTAACTACCAATTAACACACAGATAACTGTATTCTAGCCAATAAGAATAGGCTAGCCAATAAGAATGGCAGAAAAACAGGACATAACTGGACACTGGTATGGGTCCTTGGGGTTCTCTGAGCTTGGTTCTTTTCTTGCAAACGTTTCATTACCCAGCTAGGTAACATCTTCAGTGCTAAAATGGGATGGGGTTTACTCTCTAGTTATATATTGTGGCATGCCTTGCCAGTGCTGGTGGGGATGGGGGTTTTGTTTTGCTCCTCTGGTAGTTCCTTGATTAGCATATGTTTGCTGCTTGATTGTGTGCCTGGTGGTAACCTCTGCTTATCTGGGTGATGATTGCTTTTTTGAAAAGAGACAATAGAAAACAAAGGACCAGAACATCTCCTTGCCAGGAATCATCATCCAGATAAGCAGAGGTTACCACTAGGCACACAATCAAGCAGTGAACAATACCCTAATCAAGGAACTACCAGCAGAACAAAACAAAAAACCCCACCCCCACCAACACTGGCAGGGCATGCCACAATATATAAATAGAAAGCAAACCCCATCCCATTCTAGCACTGAAGATGTTACCTAGCCAGGTAATGAAATGTTTGCAAGAAAAGAACCAAGCTCACAGAACCCCAAGGACTCCCCAGTTCAACCCTGAGCTACACATATTCACCTCTGTTGGTACTGGTATGAGTTCATGTTTGAGTATACTCAGTAGCAATAAAAGCAGCAAACGTTCGTTCTTCATGTTTATTGTGTGTGTGGGTTCCCACCTCATGCCTCTGCTCAGTGTGACGTGGTCCTTTTAGGCAAGGATGGGCAGGACAAGATGAATTTGGGGATTTCCTTGTGGGTAAAGTTGCTTATATCTGCTGTTGTTTGGATGCCAGTTTGACAGAGCAAGGTGGGCTGAACAACATCATGTGTCCACTTGCAATTCTTTTGAGTCTGTGGAACCTGAAGAAGAGGATAGGGTCTTCTATAGCATAACTTCTGCCACCTGTGAATTAAACTCATACCCCCCCAGGCTTCTGCAGTGATTCGGCAGGGCATGTGCCACTGGATTTGAAAGGTGCCAAATGCCTCTTTGAAGGAGGGTGTTATACCACTGGCCATGAAACACAGTATTGTACATGCTCTAAAAAAGGCATCTCTCAATATACCCACATTTGACAACTTTCACCCTCTTTAGGAAAAGTTGTTGAGAATAGAGTGGAGACTCGACTATGGATTAACAGATCCCTTATATTCAGGATTAAGGCCCAATTTTGGGATCAAAATTGTATTGGTCACTTTACTGAATGACCTTTTTGGGATCTAGATGTGGAAAGTGTATGCCTTTTCTAGTTCTGTTGGACCTCTCAGTGGCATTCAGTACCATTGCCTTGGTTTTTTTCTTGGATCACCTGCAACATTGGAGGTGGAAGATACTATTTTAAGATTGTTTTAAGATAGTTCAGTTCTTACCCAAGTAGGCAGTTCTAGTCCATAACTGTGTGGGATGAAAGGTTGATCTCTGACCTGCTCCAGTGTTGGGTGCCATTGTCAGCCCTACAAGGTAGACTAAGAAACCAGTGCCATGTAGGTCAGTGCTACTTGTATTGCAACAGCTATAGTAACAGAATCTTGCAAGTCTGAATGTGCTTCACCCTCCCTCCCTTTATCTCCATATGAACTAGGGAAAGGCTTGTCTGAGATGTTTTCTCAAACTGCTTTCTTGACCTGAGCTCAGGTCCTTTTTATCTGACTGCTGCCTTGGTAGTGGTTCTTCCTCCTGTCCTTCAAGGCCATTCCCTCTACTGCCACAAAGCTCAGTCTTCTCCCATGTTTTGTTTAACAACTATATGAAGCCAGTCGGAGTGGTCATTTTTTGAGTTGGGGTGAAATATTATCAGTATGCTAGTGATACTCAGTTGTACATTTCTACCTCAGGCCATGCTGGAGATGTCTTGAACTGGAGTCTGGGCCTCAATAGGGAGAAACCGCTCAGGCTTAAATGCTAGAGAGACAGCGTTACTTTACATTATAACATCAGGCCACCCAGTAATATTGTCCCTGGTAGTTGCTCTTGACAGGGTTTCTACTCCTGAAGGAGCTACTCCAGGATGCACTGGCAACAGTAAATCATCACCTTCAATTGGACTACTACACCTTTGAAGATGACTTGGAAGTTGCAACTGGTGCAAAATGCAACAGCTGCACTGCTGGCCAGAGAAACCTGGCAATGCAGAATTACACCCATGTTAAGTCCTCTT
Organism: Python bivittatus; assembly: GCF_059951505.1. Lineage (NCBI taxonomy): Eukaryota > Metazoa > Chordata > Lepidosauria > Squamata > Pythonidae > Python > Python bivittatus. The sequence goes on along the minus strand of NW_028277058.1, from coordinate 28,432,566 downwards.
CATTGGCTACCAATAAGCATTTGAGTCCATTTCAAATCTTGTAAAATAAATAAATAAAACGTTAATAATAAAAATATAGAACAGAGAGAGAGAGAGAGAAATCTCTTTATAGTGGTACCTTGGGATACGAACGCCTCTACTAACGAACTTTTCGGGTTACGACCAGCTCCGGCTGCAAAAATTTACCTCGATGTGCGAACTCCGGCTCGGGGTACGGTCATTTTTCCACCCTGACACGTGGTCCGCGGCCATTCTCCCGCCCCTGACACGTGGTCCGCGGACGCCAGAACGGATTAACGGTAATTACATTGAACCTTATGGGAAAATTTGCTTCGGGGTGCGACCAAATTCGGAGGACGGAACGGATTAACCGGATTTACATTGAACCCTATGGGGAAATTTGCGTCGGGTTACGACCAACTCGGGATACGCCCAGAGTCACGGAACACATTAAGTTCGTATCCCGAGATACCACTGTAGTTTGTTAGTTATTTGCTTTAAAATTTCAACTCCAAACTGAAACTTGTGAAAAGAATGTAATAAAAGATACAGGAGAAGCAGAATAGGTACTTGGAAAATAAATAATAAAATCTTACTAACCTGCCAGTGGATACTCAATACTCAAGATTTAGGTATTGTAAATATTGCAACTTTTTCATCATGAGACCTAAAGCCAATACAAGCTTCCTTAGCTTGTCACGTGAGATGGTTAGAGCCTGTTATCAGTGCAAAGGAGAAATAAAGAAGCATGTTTCACATTTATTATGTCTGATTGCAGGGGGATGGGGACAGTTTTTTCAGAAAAATTAGTTTCTCACCTTATCCGATGGTACATGAGAATGACCTTGGGAGACAGGAGGAAGACCTGCAGTCTTCCTCCTGTCTCCCAAGGTCATTCCCATGTACCATCACACCTTATGAGGAGTGAGGATAGGAAATGGCTTAAGAGATCTACTTTAATTTACTTCACAAAAATATTATGAATTTTTATGGCCACCATGAATATTTTTAAGGTTTATATTTTTAAAAAATCCAGAGTATCTTATTTTATGTGATAATATATTGGGGAAAGTTTGGAGTATATTGGTATCTAGCAATGTGGTTCCTGAGGTGGTTTATATAATGTTAACATGGATTCTATATATGATGGATGTATATGCTTTACATTGTATTTTATGTTACTAAGCTATTATAGTTTTAGCACACTAGATGGCACTAATATTTAAGAATAATCTGTAGAATGGAAACAATCTACAATCATAATAGGATTTTTAGGATCAGTGCACTTTTAAATATGGAAGTGCTACCCTACATAAGTAGCTTTAATACAGTAAGAATAAAGGTGGTAATAAGGAACATTTTCAGTTACATAGTGTATATAGTGCTCTCATGACGTTGTATTCAATATGATCACACTGAAGAGAAAGTTGAATTATTTTAGATCAGGAGTTATTAAAAGTTTGGAAGCTTCAGTTCATACAAAAAGTATCTGTCTTTTGTCAGGAAAGTAAGAGCAGTTTTAACTTTTTTAATAGTCATTTAACAGCTATTGCAATAGATTCCACTTAGTTTCTATACCAATTGAAATTATCATATTCTTTTTTAAAGTCCTTCATGGAATCCTATTCCTGTTCCATTGTCTGCTGGGATCTGCTTGTTGTTGTTGTTGTTCAGTCGTTAAGTCATGTCCGACTCTTCGTGACCCCATGAACCATATTGCGCCAGGCCTTCCTGTCCTTCAGTGCCTCCCTGAGTTTGCTCAGTTTCATGCTCGTTGCTTCAGTGATGCTATCTAACCATCTCATCCTCTGCCGTCCTCTTCTCCTTTTGCCTTCAATCTTTCCCAGCATCAGGGTCTTTTCCAAAGACTCCTCTCTTCGCATTAGGTGACCAAAGTATCTGAGCTTGAGCTTCATTATCAGTCCTTCCAATGAGCAATCAGGGTTGATTTCCTTTAAGATTGACTGGTTTGACCTCCTAGCAGTCCAGGGGACTCTCAAGAGTCTTCTCCAGCACCACAGTTCAAAGGCATCAATTCTTCGGCGCTCAGCCTTCTTTATGGTCCAGCTCTCACAGCCATACATTACTATTGGAAAAACCATAGCTTTGATTATGCGGATCTTTGTCGGCAAGGTGACGTCTCTGCTTTTTAATATGCTATCTAGGCTTGCCATAGCTTTCCTCCCAAGGAGCAAGCGTCTTTTAATTTCATGGCTGCAGTCTCTGTCTGCGGTGATCTTGGAGCCCAAATAAATGAAGTCTGTTACTGCTTCCATTTCTACCCCTTCTATTTGCCAGGAATTGATGGGTCCAGATGCCATGATCTTAGTTTTTTTAATGTTGAGTTTCAAGCCAGCTTTCGCACTCTCCTCCTTCACCCTCATCAAGAAGCTCTTTAGTTCTTCTTCACTTTCTGCCATTAGGGTGGTATCGTCTGCATATCTGAGGTTATTGATGATTCTCCCTGCAATCTTAATTCCGGCTTGTGATTCTTCCAACCTGGCATTTCTCATGATGTACTCTGCATATAGATTAAATAAGTAGGGTGAAGTGTACAGCCTTGTTGTACTCCTTTCCCTATTTTGAACCAATCGGTTGTTCCGTGACTGGTTCTAACTGTTGCTTCCTGGCCCGCATACAGATTTCTCAGGAGACAGGTTAGATGGTCTGGTACCCCCATCTCTTTAAGAATTTGCCACTGTTTGTTGTGATCCATACAATCGAAGGCTTTTGCATAGTCAATGAAGCAGAAGTAGTTGTTTTTCTGGAACTCTCGTGCTTTCTCCATGATCCAGCGAATGTTGGCAATTTGATTTCTAGTTCCTCTGCCTCTTCGAAACCCAGCTTGTACATCCGGTAGTTCTCGGTTCACGTACTGCTGAAGCCTAGCTTGTAGGATTTTGAGCATAACCTTGCTAGCATGTGAAATGAGTGCAATTGTGCGATAGTTTAAACATACTTTGGCATTGCCCTTCTTTGGAATTGGAACGTAAACTGACCTTTTCCAATCCCGTGGCCACTGTTGCGTTTTCCAAACTTCCTGGTATATTGAGTGCAGCACTTTAACAGCATCATCTTTTAGTATTTTAAATAACTCAGCTGGAATACTGTCATCTCCACTAGCTTTGTTGTTAGCAATGCTTCCTAAGGCCCACTTGACTTCACTCTCTAGGATGTCTGGCTCAAGGTCCGTGACCACACCAGCATGGACATCAGGGACATTAAGATCTTTCTTGTATAGTTCTTATCAACCGTTAGTTATAGTTCCATCCATCAAAATCAAAAAGTAGCAGAGTAGAAATGATCCTTCTAAGTAATTGCCCTGCCCCCATTAGAGAATTCTATTGATTTTCAAGCACGTATTTCATTCAGATTTTAGAAGCTTTAATGTGGCAAAGGATATTTTTAATGTGGAATCCTTGGTGCTCTCTGTGTTTGATTGTTTGCTTGCAGGCATTTCATTACCCAACTAGATAACATCATCAGTGTGGATGAGTGTAGGGTTTTCTCCCTGTTTATATACTGGCTTGCCCTGCCAGTTTTAATGGGGCATGGTTTTCTCCTTGGTAGTTCCTTGATTAGGGTATTGTTTTCTGCTTGATTGTTTGCCTGGTGTTAATCCCTGGTATCTGGGTGTTGGCTGCTGGAGAGGATGTGTTCTGGTCTTTTTGTTTCCTTCTCAGCCTTTTTATTGTCTGTTTTGAATGGTGTGTAAATATGGTTTATTTCTATGTGTCTATTGATGGCTGATCTGTCTGAATGCCAAGCTTCTGGGAATTCTCTAGCATTTTTGGAGTTAGTTTGGCCTAGGATACTCACAGTTTTCCAATTAAAACTCAACCAAAACTATGGTTGAGGCTGTCCATCTATTGTGAGATATTTTTAATGTCATGGTATTGACTATGCTGAATCCATTTGTGTTCTACATTTATTTTAGTGGGTTTTAGCATTCTTCATTATAGTTTTATGAAGATAGTAGGGGCAACATTTTCTTACATTAATAATTTAGACATGCTTCATGGAATTTTACTTCTGCTCTAGATGCAGCACAAAGTCTCCCACTCCTTTTTATGGACTTCCTGAAACATTGTTGGGTCTGCTAGAGAACAACTCTTCCCAATTGCTTGAATGTAAAGTGTCTTTTAATATGCATCCAAATCTAGGTATTAATTTCAGGGCTTTTTCGATGCAGCAAGACTTTGTATTGCATTGATATTGTGGGCATCTGCTTTTACTACTGTTAAGCAAGTTTTAAAATTATTAGCTTATCTAAGAGAGGGTAGTTAACCTGATGCCTTCACATGTTTTGAATGAAAATTCTCGGAAGCTATAAAGATAATTGAAGTCCAAAATATCATGAAGCCCCCAATTGCCTCATCAACATGATATTTAAACAAATTTTACCCTGCATCTTGAAGAAAAGCAAAATAATCTTGATATAAAATCCAAACTGTAAGAAGAAAGTAAGGAAATGAATGTGAGTATGAATTTTTCCTAAGTATTTCCTGAATATTTTTTCTAAAATATTTAAATAACTCATGTATATTTTAAGCATTCAGGCTTTAATTTTTAATAACAGAATAATATCAAATCTGTTTTTCAACAGATAAATCCCAGCTATGATGTAACAAATATGCAAATATTTGACCCTCCTGTTGTAAATATTACTTCATCACCTTCTTTTTCTCCATTATCACAGGTAAGTTTCAAGCTATACAACTTTGTCCAAAGCTATTAAAAATCCAGTACAAGTTAAGATTTAGAGAGCTGACATGGTTATACAGCCTCTGTGCCTGACAATTTCCTTTTTTAATTGAAATGAAATTACAAGTTCATGAATTAAGTTTTATGAGTTATATAAATGAGTAGTAGAAAGCATTTTCTTTTTGTTCAAGAAGTTTTTCTACTGCCAGTATTGTGACACTGATTTTATTTCTCAGTAAGCTTCAGATGTAAAAGTATCTCGTACTCTATCAGAAGAGGATAAGGAATCTGAGTACTGCAGTAAGAGGCAGACTGGGTCTTCTTACAGGCAAACAGAGACATTTCCACTCCAGTCACACACAGCCATGCCTACACACACAGTAGCATTTCTTCAGCCACTGATAATGAAAACATGGTAGTTTTAATCACTGATATGTGTTAGTTTAATAGCACATTAGTGGTTGTGGAAGGAAGTAAAGGGCTCCATGAGCTGAAACAATGTGTTTCTTAGGATTTGAATGAATAAATTATAGCCACTGCTCATTTAGTGACTGTCTCAGTTAGCAACCATTAGCAAATATGATGGTAAAAAAAATTTAATTTTGCAACCAACGTGAGCATTTACAACTTTCGCAGCATCTCTCTCTCTCTCTCTCTCCCCCTCTCAGTCACATGTTTGCTATTACAGTTAGTGTTGCATATAACCTCTTATTTTCATTTGCTTATTTACTTGTTTATGCGCATTTATAACCCGTACCAAGATGTCTTCAAGAACCCCAGTTCAGCTGAAGGAAGTGGCAAGAAACAAAGGAAAGCCCTTGATCTCAGTTTGAAGATGAAGATCATCAAAGCATATGATGCTGGGAAGAAGGTAAATATTATAGCATGAGAAGAAGGCCTGGCCCATTCCACCATCTCCACTATTTTGCAGGATGAGGAAAGGATCAGAGAGGCAATGAAAGGATTACCAGGAATGAAAGCAGTTACAACAAGACAGAAAAAAGGCCTCATCCACGAAACGGAAAAACTCCTTATACTTTGGATCAAAGATCAGATACAAAAGAGGATGCCAATTGGCCTTCTTATCATTTAGATTAAGGCACACAGCATTTTCAAAACACTGAAGGAATGAGTAGTTGAGTGCATGGAAACATTCACTGCCAGTCGTAGCTGTTTTATGTGGTTTCAGCAAAGATTTCATTACCACAACACACACACAAGAGGTGAAGCTGCAAGTGCTGACAAAGAAGCTGCCAAACGTTTTCTGGATGAACTTGATATCATAGCAGAAGGGAACTATTTGCCTGTACAGATATTCAGTGTGGACAAAACTGGGTCATACTGGAAAAAAATGCCAGAGTGGACCTACATACACAAAGAGACCAAAGCAATGCCTGGGTGTAAACCATTTAAGGATAGAGTAACCTTGCTATTGGGCAGAAATGTCACCGGATTCAAGTTGAAGCCATTTCTGATCCACAGATCAGATCACCCCCATGTGTTCAAAAACATAAGCAAGCACACACTGCCCATTTATTACAAATCCAATTGGAAGGCTTAGATGACACAAATCCTATTCAAGGATTGGTTTATGAATTGTTTCATACCCCAAGTAAAGGAATATTGCTTGAAAAAAAGAATTCCTTTTAAAATTCTCCTGCTCCTCAACAACATACCTGGACATCCCCTTCATCTCAGTGATCTCCACTCAGATATAAAGGTAGCTTATCTACCAAAAAACACCACCCCTCTCCTACAGCCTATGGATCAGAGAGTTTTTTCAACATTCAAGGCATACTATTTGCCAAAGCTGTAGCTACGACGGAGGATAAGAGAGTAACATTGCACAAGTTTTGGAAAGGCTACATTATCCTCCATTGTATCAAAAATATCGCAGCAACATGGCAGGATGTTAGTGTGAAATGCATGCAAGGGATTTGGAAAAAGTGTTTAAAACATGTTGCTGTTCTTGTAAATAATACTGAAGGATTTGACCAAAACAAAAATTTGGATGAAATAAGAAAATTTTGACACTCATGAAATCCCTTGATTTAGAAAGTGATGCTGAAGATATGAAAAAAATTGATAACCTACACTGAGAGAGCTTTCAAACGAAGATTTAATTGAATTGGAAGCACAAAGGATTGTGGAAGAAGAAAAAATAGTACAAGTTGAGCCCCAAAAGTTCAGTGTGAAAAGATTGGCTGGTGTTTTCTCAGACAGTAACAAAATTTTATCACGATTAGAAAGTATGGATCCAAATGTTTTGGAAAGGTACATCAGGAAATACGTGAAACCTTAAAAGTGTTATCATGAAATATATGAAGAAAAAAAGAAAACATGCAAACCAAACTTAGTGGGTTCTTTAAGAAAGTTACTCCTTCTTCAATTCCACATCCTTCCCCATCGCCCTCCCCATCCACAGGAATAGAAGACCCAGACAGTCCTCAGCTGTTGACGTTTATGGGTACCATAATTGTAAAATCTGTTTTTGTACTCTTTATTTTGGTAATGCAATATAATTATGCCTCATTTTGTACATAATAAACTAACTTTAAATACACTGAGTTTCCATTTATCCTTTTTGTTTTGATTTAGGCTATTTGTAAGAGAGAGAGAGAGAGAGAGAGAGAATTTATTTATTTATTTATTTCTGTATTTCTGTATTTATTTATTTGCAAATGGCCTAAAGCAATATGCATACAGTATTAAACCAAAGCTTTAAAAAATGTTCATAAGTTTTAAACTGTCATAATGACATGCCAAGTTTTAAAGGGCAATAAATTATTATAGTATATTTTTATGGCAAAAATATGTTAGAATCAAAGAGATCTTTTAAATAGAATGTACCAAATTTTAAACATGTCCTGAAGTATATGAAGAAGGATGAAACAAGGATAAAAGAAATTAAGTATGGAAAGCTGAATAAAGTCATAAGCACAGTTGCAGTCACACCTAGGCTACTGTGATTTTCACTTAGTGACCATTTCGCTTAACTGGGCGTTGGAACAGAATGCAGTTGCTAAACGAGGGGTGGGTGTAGTTACAAGAATTCATATAAATACATTCTCCCTAATTTGGGAAGAGTGCTTGTTCAGTTCTAGAGTTGGTTGTAAGAAAAAAATCTGTTAGGTGTTCTTTATACAATTCAAGGTTCTACACTGGACCTTATTGTATAGGAACTCCTCAGGAAAAATTAGTATGCTGTGCTGTTAGATATTATAGCTGAAATATGTCTAAATAATAAATTTAAATAATTTAACATTTTCCTTGAATCAAAGAGTCTTTTGAATAAATAATTTACAATTGTCCCATTTTCATACACGCTTTATATTAGTTTACCTTGATCTGAATTGTTATGTATCTTAGAACTAATGTTAAAAATTTCCCTTTTTCCTTCCATAAATGCTTTCAGAAATAGCAATTGCGGAGGAGTTTTCCTTTTGCTGCACTTTTCACTAAAACCCTTGTTGGCTCAAAATTACTTGTCAGGCAAATTATTTATTAACTGCTAGTTATACATTTGGAAATAACTGTGTACTAAATATTTCCTCACCTTCTGATACTTAGGCTTCTGAAATGTATTGATACAGTTAATAACTATATAATAACTATATAGATATGATATTTTAAAGCATCAGTATATTATCAAGTTCTTATTACATAATCTTTGTAAATCAAAACCATCCGCAGATGTTATATCTTATATGAAATGTGATGTAAAAAAGTTATTCTTAACCAAGTACTCTGTGTATTTGAACATCTGTTTTAAAATTTCCTGCATAAAGAATTCCTTAGCACAATTTACGTCTCATGCAGTGTTCTGCTGAATATTTATCACTAAGTTTTACAAGATAATTCTTGGGCTACCAGCCATGTACTGGAAAACACTTTTTTACTCTATTTTATTATTTATATATCACTTTCTATGAGAGCCAGTTTGGTGTAGTGATTAAGGCACCAGGCTAGAAACCAGGAGACCAGAGTTCTAGTCCCACCTTAGGCATGAAGCCAGCTGGGTGACCTTGGGTCAGTCACTCTCTCTCAGCCCTAGGAAGGAGGCAGTGGCAAAGCACTTCTGAAACCTTGCCCTGAAAACTGCAGGGACTTGTCCAGGCCGTCACTAAGAGTCAGGATTGACTTGAAGGCACACACACACACACAAATCACTTCCTATATGATCACATCTCCAAATGAACTACAATAAAATTATTCGACTACAAAAAGCAATAAATAGGTATTCCTGGTGATAATTTGGGCTTCCAAGTGATGATGTTAGGAGTAGTTTTTTGTTTGTTTTTGTTTTTGCTTTTGTTCTAGAGAACACAGTTCTATTTAGAACAGGCAAATTCAACAGTTCCCATAACAAGCAACTGCCTATCCGTAGAATTTATTCTCAGTTTATTGACATTCAACCCATCGCTGCATCCAGACACTGGTGCAGAACATGTACATCATAATTTGATTTGCTTTTAACGATATGGGCAGTGACGAATTTGATATATAAATAAAAAATAAATAAATAAAATTCAGATGTTAATGAGTAGTAGAGCTGAGCATTATTGGGATATTAATGCAACTTGGCTCCAAAACTCTTCTGTGACCAATCATGATCTGACAGTCCAAACTGATTGAATCCAAACTGATTAATTGAATGAAGAAAATGAAGCTGAGGGATCTCACTCACTCAGTCTCCAACTTCCATATCAAATATTTTGAATTAGGAGATATGATAAGACAGAAATTTGCAATTTCCCAGGAAAAAAGATAATGTTTATAAAAATTTTAGGCCCCTCATGTCCGAAGAAGAGCATAATAAGTATACTGACCAAGACTGGTGTTAGGTACTCTTGACCACAGAGACTCACTTGGACCTCCAGTGACAATGATACCTCTTGGAGTACCCTCCAACTACATGTTCTAAGGGAATTCTCATTAGAACTAGTAAATTCCCCACTTCTTGTATTTGGGAAGTACATCTCAGTTTATTTCCCCTCATTTATCCCCTTATTGTATTTAGAAATACGCATAGTATTTCTAGACACAATAAGTTCAGAATACACATAGCCTGTTCTGATTCAATGTTATATAGAAATGAATATAATTTGAATATTGATGATACATACCCCCAGAACTACTGAGAACCACTCCCAGAAGATTCATATAGATGTTAAATGGCAATCACAGTGCCTGCCCTCCAGAACATCATACCACCACCCCCTGAGATTAGATTAGCCCCAATCCGGCTGGCCTTTCACAAAGCACTGAAAAACTGGATCTGCTCCAGGGCATAGTGGTGGAGAGGTTAGATGGCCTATGAAATACGTCATTGTATTGTTTAATGGCTTTGTTTTCGGTGACCACTGTAGGGTTTGTTTGTTTATTTGTTTTGTGAGATGGGCAGTTGTATAAATCTATGACGCCCTACAGGATAGCTAGCAGAAATTTATCATCCAACACCCAACTCATGGTTTTAAATTTATTTATTCATTCAGTTTATATGTCTAAACCCCTGTCAATCCAAGGTGGCTTACAAGAAAAAGTCCATGAGCTGGGAAAATATTGTCATAGAAATCAGAACAAGAGTGATTAATGGTAATTCTGGTTCCATGAACTATTATGGAAAAACTGTTTTACTTTACTGGTTGAGACTGAAACTTCATCCCTCCCTAGCAACTAAGGAATACTTTCTTAGCAAAATGTGTCACTTTGAACAGGCAAATAATAGTTCAGCATGTATCATAGAATTTGTTAACACTTAAATATTCCTCTAATTCTAACACTTATACATCATAGATCTAAAAAAAAATGTTCTGATCTACTTTTAAAGTAATACTACAATGCAGAAGTTTGCAGCACAAGTAAGACTGTTTTTCATTCCATTGTAGCTTGAGCTGATGCTATTCTTACAGACTATGACCTGTATCCATCATCATTTCCTTCTTTTCCATTTTTATCTCTCCCCCCCCCCGCCCCACCCCAGTACGTCTAGTAATCTAAGGTCTAGCTATCATTGTCACAGCTGATTCTGAGGCATGTGTAAAATCCTTCAGAGCCATCGGTATACACATCCACTGACAAATGATTCCATCTTCTTCCTGTAGAAAAACAACTCCCTGAGACCTAAACCCCAAGGAATGCAGATATAGCAGCAAGCCTTTCACACAGGAAATAATTATTTTAGCACTCTTAGAAAGTACTTCTGTCACTTGGACTGTCTGATTGTAATGAGTTTCCTGCTGACCTACAAGATGATTTAGTACTGATCTAAATGCCTTTGCCAGTTCATAAGTATAACAGCAGCTAATGATGCAGGCTATCAGCAGTTCTGTAAATCTGTAACTGCCCAGTTTTAAACTTGAATGTGGCAGATGCCTATTTGACTGGTTGTTTGTTTGGTTTTTATTCTATCAAGCATGTTTGGGTAGCACATTAAGAATCCTTTATACTTTTGGAAGAGATTGCTGCAAACCACAGAGCCAATTACAAGTTATGTTCTTTTTTGTGTGTGAGAGAGTTATTGTAATACTTGTTTTTACTATTTTCTAAAGTCCATATCTCAGAGAACTGACCTTAGGATACAGCATGTTAAGGGCTTGACTGCACTATTCTGGCACATTTACTGTTGAAATGGATGGAATTTAGTCAGGGAAGCCATATAGATGGATTATAATCTGAACTGGGAATGCTGTCCTTGATTTATTAAAAATCTTTACGAGTCATTGCAGAATGAGTATTTCCCAAAGTTATGTATGATAGTCCAAGTATTTTTTTTCCAATATTAATAGCACAGTATGAAAGAAATTGAAGTAATCTTGCAGGAAAACTTTATTTTTTAAAAGGAAATGTTATCAATAGAAGAGAGTATCTGTCGTTCCGGATTGAACTGTGAAGTTCTTGGTGCTCTCTGAGCTTAGTTGTTTGCTTGCAGACATTTTATTACCCACCTTGGCAACATCATCAGTGTGAGTGTGGGGTTTGCTGCCTGTTTATATGCAGTAGCTTGCCCTGCCAACTTCGGTGGGGGTGTTTTTTCTCCTTTGGTGGTTCCTTGATTATTGTTTTCTGCTTGTTTGGCTGGTGGTGATCCCTACTTATATGTGTGTGGGCTGCTAGAGAAAATGTGTTGTAGTCTTTTTCTTTCCTTCTTAGTTTTTGTTTTTGTTTTGTCTATTTTAAATAGAGTGTAAGTGTGGTTTATCACTATGTGTCTATTGATGGCTGATTTGTCTGAATGCCAAGCTTCCAGAAATTCTCTGGCATTTTTGGATTTGGCTTGGTCAACGATGCTAATAGTTTCCCAGTTAAAACTATGATTGAGTTTGTCCATGTGTTGCGAGATTAAGGAGTTGTCATCATTTCTGACAGCTAGTTGGTGTTCATGGATGCTCTCTGCTAGTCTTCTGCCTGTCTGTCCTACATAGTGGCTGTTGCGGTCCTTGTGTTATATGCTGTGGATGACCTCTGCTTTTTTTCTTCTTGGGCTACTGGGTCTTTTGGTTTGCATAAGATGTTTTGGAGGGCTTTAGTTGGTTTGTGTGTTACAGTGAGGCCGTGAAGTTGTAGCAGTATGTTGGTTGTTTCTGAAATGTTTTTGAGGTATGAGAATGTTATTCTTTTCATAGATTATACTGGTTGTGCTGTACAGGTTGTGTGATCAGACATTTTTTGATACAGTTGCACGGGCATCCGTTTTGTTGGAAGATGTTGAATAGGTGGTCTGTTTCCTCTTTCTGGCATTCTGGGTTGCTGCAAAGAAATTTTATATATTGCACACTCCCTTAACATTCTAAGCAGTTTACAGAGAAAAAAAAATGATAACAAATGAAAGGCAAACAAAAGGAGAAACACTGAAACATTGAAACATTCCTTCTGAATTTTAACAAGGAGGGGGGTCTAGTCCACTGACAATTTTCCCCACACACACAGAATTAACTGTTGATGTTAGATATAACAGTAGCAAAACTAAGAGAAAGGTGCCCCTGAAGAACTGAGATTGCAGGATTGCAGGCTGTACAATATTGGGCTATCCTACAGTACATGTAATTTGGGCTTGAGCCATGAAAGGCTTTGTATACTAAAGTAAGAGTCTTGAACTGAGCTCAAAAAGCATTTTTTCCCTTTTATTTTTGTAAATGTGAGTTGCTGTAGGTTTTAATTGTATATTTATTTATTGTTTTAATGTGTTGTGAGCCGCCCAGAGTCCCCCATTGGGGGGAGATGGGTGGGGGACAAATTTAATAAATAAAAAATAAATAAATAAAATCAGCATAACTGTTTCAGAATAAGAATGATGTCTGACATCTTTCAAGAGGTATCTTTCACCACCCCAGTCATTTTGAACCATCTGCAATTTCTGGACTTTTCAAAGGGTGACCCACCCAAAAAAAAAAAAAACTATTATAATATAACATTGATATGTGCCAATTCATCCATCAGCACAGAGTTAAGAATCATCCATATGCTGATATTATGCAGCTTTACCTCTCTACCTCAGACTGACTAAGTGATGCCACCAAGGTTCTTTCCCAGGGTCTGGAGTCTGTGGAAGTCTGGAGGAGGAAAACAAGCTTCAGCTCAACCTTTGCAAGATCAAGTGGCTGTGAGTTTTAGTGACCCAGATTCAGAGATTTTCCATTTTCAGCTGTGGATGGGGTACCACTCTTCCAGACAGAGCTGGTGCACAGTTTTGAGATCCTTTTGAAGTGAAGAACCAGTGCCAGCCATGGCCAAGTGAAATGAGCTGTGAGAATAACTTTGAGGAACAGGAAGAAGAGCCGCAACCAAGACAACAGTCAGATAAGAGAAATCTGAGTCCAAAGCAGGAATCCAACTTGAGAAAGCCGCTCAGTTCTCTTGAATGTAAGGGCAGGGAGAGGAGGAGCACATTCAGACTTGCAAGATTCTGTTACTGTAATCTTAAATCAAAGTAGTATTAGCATTCATAACTTTGGTTTCCTGGTCTGGATTACCTCAGAGGGCTGATACCAAGAAGCCTTTTGCCCAAGTACAACTTGTGCAACAATTATACCTAGATCAGGAGGCCCTGCTCTCAGTCACTCATGCCTTGATCTTGTTGCACCTGGAATATTGCAGTGCATTGTACTGTACATGGGGCAGCCCTTATAGACTATCTGGAAGCTACAGTTGATCCAGAATGCAACAGTGTGGGTAGTTATGGACATACTGTAGATTAATGTATGCGTAGGACTAGAGTGAGCATACCTTCTCAGAAGGAGTTGCTGCATTCTATATAATTTCTCTTTAGACATCTTATTGGTCTTCAGATTAACCCCTCTTAATCAGTGTTATGAGGGTTATAGCAGTGGCATGTCTATTGTAAAGTTTATTTAGATAAAAATGTGAAGCAGTTTGAGCCTTATAGTTAAAATTTTATAAATGTTAAACATTATTCCAAATAAGAATTAAAGCTAAGTGTTATAGATTACAAGTCACACAGACCAGGAGTGCATACATTCAGGTCCTTGGAATCAGTTATGTCATTCTCCAAATTAAATGATTTCACATTGATTTGTTTCTGGTTTTAATCCAGCTGATACTTAAGGCTCTCTAACTTGGAATGATCATTGTATTTGCTTAGTTTTAATTGGTCTGATTTGGAAAAGATTATAAATTTTGGCTCCAGTTCTGTATGGGATCACATAGACTTTGCTAACTAAAGTTAGTGGATATTGCTGAACACAGTAGCAGCAGTATGATAGATGCTTTTTCTCACATTAAGTAGCATATTGCTTTTAACATAGTCCTTTGAAATTTTTCATCCTGTTGTTTTTAATGTACTTTCACTTGTTACTCTAACATCAAAATTTAAATAAACTACCATAACTTGTAAGTAAACCTGAATTAGGTGAATGTAAACTTATTGTCTCTACCCATTGGGTTTAAAAAACCCAATGATATAAGTGAGCCACTTGCCTTCCATGTACTTCCTTGTTCATGTATAAAAGTTGGGAAGATAATGAAATAGGATGTACAAATTAAGGAAAAAATCTTCCGACCTGTACTTCTTACCACTCTGTATCTGGGGCACTTTTCTACCAAAGCAACTCATTGATAATCTATTCTGTGTTAAAATTAGATTGATGTGCCTTATTTAATATTTAGTACAGTGTTTAGTACTATTACTAATAAACTGTATTTACTCATAACTCATTCTGAGATTTGTGTTAGTTTGTGGGTCTTACTTCAAAAAAATTATATAGTATTATTATTAGACACTATACCATGGATATTTTTTCAGAATACTTTGAGCTGAATGCTGTTGCATATGTACTGTATGTTTTATTTCTACTTTCAAGATAGTTGTAGATCTTAACTGGAAAAATAATACAGTAATTTTTATATAGCTTTAAAAAGTTTCATAGGCAATTGCTCAATTGCTTTTATTTCATGCTTTTGTTTATTTCCTTAATACATGTACTTCTATTTCTTGCATAAGAACAAATCAAATTTTCCTTGAAAAACTAAAAAAAAAAACCTACTACAAGTTTATCATGTACAGATTTGTTTTAAATATGAAACAGAAGTTACTTTTCCTACTTGAAAGTGGACAAGATGAAAAACTGGGAATGTAGTTTTATATGACATTCAGAAATAAATTCCATTAAAGTCAGTGATTTGCATTCATGCTGAGTACTAACAGCACTCCTTTTTGTGCATTATCTATAGTCGGATGTTCTTAGAAATATCTGATAATGCTGGAATGCTTCAATACTAGGTAGTGTGTAAGCATGCACATTATTCCAGATTCTGTCATTGGTCAGACTACAAAAAGCTATTCTAAACATTCTCACTACTTTTGTCAGGGGTAGGCAGCTTTCTCAGGATTAGAAGGCACAACCTACTTCTCCCACCAGTTGGAAGGATTTAGGATAAAAATTGCAATAGTTTGAAGCCTCCCCCCTCCCCATTGCCATTTCTACCCTTATTTTTTGACCAAACAAACAAAAATAGTATCACCAAAGAGTGGACATTTTAGTGCGATATGTCAGCATTGCTAGGGGGAGACATGTGGCAAGTGACTTTGGATTGCTCATCCTTGATTTAAGTGAAGGTATTTTTTTGTTCTAAGTATTTTCGGGAAAATAAGTGAATTCACAATTCAACTAGTTTTCCTTTCATTTTGGCAGGGAAGAATAATGCACTTTAATCCATTTCCCCTCTCCCCCTAGCAGTAATCCATCATATTCTTAAGATATTTGGTAATATTTTTAAACATCTGGTCAGGTTTATGACCTATAAGTTATGGAATATGTTTTGATTTGACATGAGTAGTGTCTCCTTTATCTCAGTTTGAATATAGTTTGGCACTTACTATAACTATCAAGTTATAATACTGTCCATCCATTCTTGAGTAGCCAGAAAACTAACAGCAAGAAAAAAAAGAGGTTACAATGATGCTGGTGAGATTTTGAAGCTTATTTTGGGTAAAATATTTTTGCTACAGCATCAGTCTGATATGGATATTAGTCAGCCCTGCATCCTTGTGAAGATGCTTTACCGTAAGACCTATCTGTTTGTTGTATGCACTATACGGTCTGAAAAAAAGTGGTGCAAATTTAAACAAACCATTGTTATTTTGCTTGTAAAGGAATATTTGCTTGTAAAGGAATATTTCAGTAGGGACTTTTTATTTCTAACTGCTTGTATTCACAACTGTTTATTTCTTTCCTTCTCTCTTTAGAACTAGTATTGTTATTTTTAGCACCTGTGCTTTCCACAAGAATATGAAAGTGCTTACAGTATATGTCTTTCTTCCTTCTTTCCTGCCTTCCTGCAGCATTTATATTTAGAATTGACTTCCAGATAGGGAATTTCTCACCTTGAAACTTGCCTTCGACAATTTTAGACTCTGAATGTGTGTTTTTTTTTTTCCTTATCAGGCCTGTCTTACTGATAGGTGAAAATAAAGCCATGTTCAGTTGACATGATCATATAAAAAATAATTGCAGTCTGTGAAAAGATCATGGAAAATATCTGCTTAATATAAAATAGGAGAGCCTGTAATATTTGCAAAGATAAAAATAATTTTTCCTTCAGGTTTAAGCAGTTCTTGAGTGTGTCAAAGAAGTAGTTGCTATTTGATGCCATCATTTTACTAAATTTAAATTGGCTGTCACACTTAGCAATCAAGAAATAAATAAATAAAGCTAGCTTACAAAGCAGAGCTGCAAGAGTTGCAATTGAGAGGTTAGGTTTATTTCTACTCCTATATCCCGCTGTTCAAGGATATGTTATATTCTGGGAATTTTAATTTTTTTTTTCTTCTGAAAGACCTAAAGACCTCTGAAAACTCAGACAGATTTAAGTAAAATTAATAACAAAATGAATTATGAAAATGTTAATTTCATTATTAAGATCAGTGGTAATCCTGTTTGTTCATTCTGCTGCTTGGCATTGGGGCTTCCTACATTACCACAGATTTACAGCCCCTAGCTAGGGCTTAAACTGCAAGTTTATCCATTGACTACTACTATTGCAGTAGTAAAGCTGTCTTCCCTGGCAACATCCCAGAGATTGACTATCCCCTGAATTTTATTAAAAAGCCTAGATGTATTACTGCCAGCTTGTGTATTATTGTGTATAAAAAGAATGCAAGTTGCAAAAATTGTTTGTATTTACTCTTTTCCAAAGAAATACAAATTTGCATTGCTTTTCTTCCATACTAGTACTGACAAAGACTGCACCTTGTCCAACTATATGATCAGGCTGTTCATCTAGATTTTACAAATATTAAGTTATCAAATTGTAGGAGACCATTTTCTCCTTAATTCTATTGTACAGAAGTATTATCAATAACATTTATGATTTCTATATTTGTTGATTCTAAACATGTTGATTTAATGGATAGGAACTTTTAACTGAAACATTTGTTGTATACAATTCAGGAATATATATTATATTAGAGCCCATCCCAGAACAGCACTGTTCAAAATTTAAATGCCACTTCAAGGACTTTGCAATTAAGGGTGCAATTTTCCAAGTATTGCTATGAATTTTGATTAGGCTTCTATGAGTGAATAAGCAATTTACATAACAAATGCTTCTTTCCATTGCCATCTATAGAATCAGTCATTATATACCTTATAGAGACCGGGATCTGTCCCTCATTCTTTGTAAAGTGCCTTGGGTATAGATGGCTGTGGTAGCTCTTGACATTTTTGGTATCTTAATAGGAATTAATAAAGTAACCAAATCAAGAAATTGCTACATATTGAATTCAAAATGGGTTAAATAAACCATTCAGCACATATATATATGAAGGATTGTGACCGTAGTTCTGTTTAATTAATCCCAACAGTAATGACAGTCTTGAGGGCATACTGGCTGCTAACCATCCTGTTTTTAAGTGCATGCTTTCTCAGTACTATGATTCATTACCATCATGTTTATTTTCAAATACATTTATAAATGTGTTATTATTCAGATTGGCAACTTTTAAAGAGCAATGAGAATGTTTTTCTGTTTGGACTGTAGCAGTATTTAATATTATTAAGTGTCTAGAAAACATATGTAAAGGAGCAATCACCTGATTATCAGTTGAGTCATCTTGTTTTATCTACAGGGATGTTCTAGATTACATCATTCCTTTCTCTGTAAAATTGGGCTGCAGGATGCTTCACTACTCCTATCTATAAGTCAAAAGGCTTGCTCTCATGTAATGCCAATTCTTTTATGCATAGCCTTTGCATGAATTTCTGTAAACACAGCTCGCTATATTCAACAAATGTGGCCTTTGTTAACTGACAGCAGTGTACTTTGTTCTCTTTAAATAGTGAACCAGATGATAATGATGATTTCTTGTTAGGGTTTCTTTTTTGAAAAAAGATTTCATCCTTTAACTTACAGAGAATATATTTTATGCCTTCAGCTTTTCACTGTATATCTCAAAAAAACAGAAGTTGTAGTACTTCAGACATTGCACCTACACCTTCCATCATCCATGAATACTGTTAAACTGTCACTGAGGTACAAAAAGCTTGGACATGCCCAGTGGAGTTTTTAAATTTTACTATTTCTTTTTTTAAACAGCAGATGCTTCACATATACCACTCAGGGCTGCGTTGCAATATTCTGAATACACTTTTCAGATTCAAAAATTGCTTGGGGGAGGGGTGGGGAAGATATAGCTTAACTTCCTTTTGAAGCATTCTTCACCATTGGCAATACTACCAATGTTATAGATGAACCAACTGCAAAGAGCCACAAATTCTCATCCCTGCTATAGCATAGGTACAGTTCAGAGGCATTGCCAAACTAGTTCTGTGAATCTTTGGATGCCAGCTCATGTATCAGTTACTTGACTGCTTATAAAACAGTGAAGGACAAAAGGAAAATAGTGTGAATTGCTAAAAACTTTGGGAAAATGAGAAAAGTAAAATAGAAGATTGAGATCAATTTAATTTTCTTCTGAAATCAGGAGCAGGAAGGTAGCAGTTGAAATCACACCTGTTATCAGATTTGTTTGTCAAAAGGAGAAAATGGATATCCATGGCTTATAAAGCTGAAGATATTACTAAAAGTATGCTGTTTTCTTTTGTAAATTTAGTTGAGAACAAATCCATCTGTAGCCCATTGGTCTGTGCACCAAAATGGAGTGAACAATGAAGACTTGCAGCATCCTTCCATGTTATCCTCTCAAGCAATGTCAAAAAGAAATTTGAAAGGTGAAAGTAAGTCCATGGTGCACACTGTGCCTGAACCAGGAACCATGGATGGGTCTGTGAGCATTTCACCAGTATTGACTAGTGCCTTGGAGCACATTGTGGAGCAATTAGATGTTCTGACTATTGTGAGTATTCCAGCATCTCTGTATTAGATTTCCATTTTGAAATTGAACTTCTATTAAATAGGGGTTTTTTTCTTTCTATATTTTACACTTAATAAATGAGGTTGGCCCATGTGGGGAGGGGTCACAAACATTTGATTCTTATCCAGACTTGAAGTATCTTATTCAACATTTTTACTTTGTTTTACAAGTTGTAGCTTATCTTTCAAATTTTTCAAGAGTGGTTTATACCTGTACATGAATTCATTGGCTTCAGACCTGAGGCAACCTTCAATTCCTTAGCCCTCTCTTTACAATAAATAATAGAATAAGTGTTTCCAAATTGAGCAGTTTCACATGAAAAGTGACTTAAACACTTGTAAAGTTGTATCATGTGATCCTCACTGTCATATATTAAGGTACAGTATATATGACCTTTTTCCAAATTAGAAATGAATGTAAGTAACATTCACATACAGTTTAAGCCAGTGTTACTTAACTCGTAGTGTATATACTACCAGTGATATACTGGCATACTTGTCACCTGTAGCGGAATAAGAGAGAAGAGTTTCAAACACTAGGAATGGATTGCCGCTACTGAGTGCAGAGAAAGAAATTTTCTTAATATGTTTTGCCTTGAACTGGAATAAAATATATCTGCAGAATCAGAAAGGTAGCTAAGTTTGAACTATGTGAGGGTGTGCGTGACAAAAGGAGAGCAACCTGTCACATTGATAATATTTGTTCTGTAATAGAGAGCACCTCCTTGCCAGAAGGTTCATGTTGCGGGGAACTAGGAAAGGCAACATTTCCATTCTACTGTCACCACACCATTGCATGTCATGGGCACATGGGGTACCTTTGGGGTATCCAGTAAGGGAATTTCCTTGTGTTTCCCATACTGCTCTCAGTAATATTGGGCACCAGTTTTTCCTGACATTGTCCTGCAGCCAGTGACATTGAAAATAGTCTATGTTGCTTGGAAGCTACTCCAAGATGTGATTCCCAACAAAAATGCCCAGCACTTCTTTCTCACAGGTTGAGACTCAGGGTTGCGTTGGCCTCATTCATAAATGTGGCCACCACAAAGAGTAGCTCATTCCAAACCTAAGGAACTTTAACTAAGTTGCTCCTAATGGAAGACTCCTAGATTACTCAACTGATTTTGTCCTGGAGCAGCAGTTCTTGCTGGAGTGCAGATTTGCTCCTCAATGCAATTTAAGGCAACCTAGTAAGCATTAAGGCAGTAGTCTATCACCTTCCAAGTACACCTCATCCTGAGTTTGCAACATGACCAGCCATCCATTTAAATGTATGTATGTATGTATGTATGTTCAAGAATAGCAACTGGAAATGTGTAGAGCAATTGATAGACATAGTCAAGTGTCCTATTATGTGGAGGAGAGTCTTTTATAATATCATGTTTATTATATTTTGATGTGATATTTTGTTTGCATATTATTATTTTCCCCCCAAGGAGCCATATTTTGAGGGTCTCTTAGAGCTCAGTCATTTATCTGCAAAAGCAGCTATGTTGACAAAGGGAGGGGAAGCAAAAATCCCTGCTGAAACAATACTTTGTTACATCAACTGAAGATTTACAAAACAGTTGTAAAAGTGTCATAATTCCAAGAATTCTTCGTCACAACAAAAATTACTGTTAATGTTCAAACCATGTTTGCTCCAGAGTACAATTTTAAATGAAGTGTGAGAGAATTTACAGATTGTTACCGCTGCTCCTTTGGGAGACTAAATTCATATTGGAGAAGGGGGAGCATAAATAAACATAAGTATATTTTTCTATCCAATGCTCAGTGCCTAGGACAGAAAGGCTTATATAGTTATCTCTCTATTTCTGATTCTAATTGTTGTAAGAAGCTTACTATAAATGATAAATGTAATAACAGAAAGCCTATAAACATATAAATGATCTTCTTAGAAAAAAGGATTTTTTAATTTCTGTCACAATGTGACCCAGGTTCTTTGACGGACTTATTGGTGGAACATAAGACACAAATGTTTTAGATTTTTTAAGGTATCAGCATTCTAGCCAATTACTTAAAAATAGGCTTCATTATACTGTTGAAAAAATATGCTGTTTATTTCAAAAAATATGTGAAATTCCTAAAAAGCTTTCAAAGAATTACATTCATATGTTCGAATCCAAAGAGCTCCATGCAGTAAGTGGGTATCTGTTCCACGTGTGTACAGGGAGGAGTGGAGAGAATTGCCCATTTCCTAAGCTGCGGCCAGCAAATCATATTGCATGCTGTTCCTGCAGGTAGCAGGAGGATCTGGAAAAGCCCTGGTGTGTGTATCTGATATTGTACCACTATTATTGTTATTATTTGGTTCTCAACTTGAAGTGGAGAGAACTAGTTTTTCAGAAATTTCGTTTCCAGAGCTGTCTAACATAAAAGAAGATAATTCACTTGCATTTTGGTGATTATAATTTATATTTGAGTATATGCCACAATTCATCCTGCTATACAGAGATTCTGCCAGAAGAGTATACAAATGATATGCCAGATTTTATTCCTCCTCTCTAGTATTTTTTTTAATTATAAGAATACGATGCATTAAACCTCTGTATTACAAGTATCCAAAGTCATGACATAGCAAGAAAGAGTCTTCAAAGAAATAATTTTTCAGACTTCCTAAGCCATTTAGAAAAGTTAAGATTATATGGTCAATTGCTGCAGCTCTCTGATTTCTTGAATGGATTAAAAACAATTGCTTTCAAATAACATATTACACATTTAGCTGGCCTACTAATAGTGTTCATTATCTTTTCCTCCTAACAGACTGTTTCAATCTTGGAACAGCGCCTGACTTTGACTGAAGATAAATTAAAAGAGTGCTTAGAGAACCAAGGGAAACTGTTACTTTCTGTCAGACTGTGAGAAGAAATAACATAAATGCTGGTGAATACTTATTAATCTATTCTCAGGGAAGTGAAGCAAAAAGTAGCAATACTTAATGACATGAATCCAACAAATAAAAAGTGCCTATTGCTTGTAAGATTTTTTAACATATCATTGCTAAAATATTGAACGTTAATTATTTTATTAAATATATTTATTTTGCTTTTTTCTGAATATCCAGTGTACTCTTTATTCCAATATTTACTTATTCTTGACATAATTGGCACAGTCCAAAGCTGTGCACGTACTTCTGCACCTGTACAGAAATTATCTCATCCCTCTCTCTTGCCTAATTGATGATATTTCCTATTTATAGATTTGTAGCATTTCTTAACTCATGGAAAATATGAGGTTGCTACATTCAGAACAGGAACAAGAACAATGCAGCTTCTTGGTCTTAGAGAAGTGTCAAGAATTAGGAAGAAAACGGAGTTCGTACAAAGCTTTTGAAAAAAACTGAGGCATCCTCTTATGTGCCCACACTGGAATAAAAGATTGGGAAAAGGTGGAATAAACAGGAGACGATCAAGGAATTCATTGATCCAGGACAGATTAAAAAATGTCTGTGTCACTGTGGCTGCTGAGACCTCTCTTGGGGTCCATTATACTCCATGATCCTCCAATATTATTTTTTTTCTAATAAGAGTATTTCTGTTAAAAGAAATGGAAATGGTGATTTGAAGTACAGTCCCAGTAGATACTTGTGGGGATGGAGAGTTATGCATTGCTAAAATGTATTCACATGTTCAAGAAAAATAAAACTCAACTGGATAGATGGGCAGCTGTGGTAGTCTATGGTAGCCAAAAATCCAGAGGAATCTAATAGCAGTTTTCCAGTCAGAAAAGATGCTTTATGAATGTATGGATAAATAGGAACACCTTGGGGGCTGGAGAGCAAACCAAAAAGCAACCTCACCAATTTGCTTCCTGGGAAATATCTGCTTTGTGGCTACCCATACCCATTATAGAAATCATTTTATAAAGCACCTCTCCCTGATGGTTGTTTTGGGAAGCAGTAATATAAAAATGGGGGATGCGGTGGTGCAGCGGCTTAATGACGCTGAAAGTTGCCAGCCAGAAATGGTCGACGCTTCAGCGGTTCGAGTCCAGCCTTTGCATTAGCAGGGTGAGCTCCTGTTTCCTCCCCAGTTCCTGTCAACCCAACAGTTTGAAAACTCATGTGAGTAGATAAATGGGGACTCTCACTCCGGTGGGAGGAAAAATGCTGGTGGCGCCTTGCAAAAAAGGAGTCGGGAGCAGTTGCCGGTAAGCGCAAAAAACCGTGCGCGCCCGAAAAGGGCGCGAAGCAATGGAAACCCCACCTCCTGCGCTCGCCAGCTGGGCTCTGCTCTAGGAAGGAGGCTCTGGCAAACCACTTCCGAAACACCTTGCCTTGAAAACTGCAAAAGGACTCGTCCAAGCAGTCACTGCAGAGTCAGTAACTACTGAGCGCAGATTAAATATATATATATATATATAAATAAATAAAAACAGTTTAAGTTGCCCATCCCCTTTCTCTTTAATTTAGGAAGAGCAGAGTTTACATAGAAAGACTACAAAAGCTATATGTAATTCATGCTCCTTTCCTATTGAATAGTGTTATTTCTCATCCTAGGCTCTTGTTTTTCCTTTGTTTTAAAAATCTGAACATCTTCAAGTATGCCGTCTGTTTCCACATATCACTTCACATCCAACCTAGTTTCCTTGGCTGCCACAGCATCCAGGAAGGGTCAGCAGCTACCAGCCTTCCTGAACTTCCTACTGCCTGATCCATCCAAACTGGCTACTGTAAACAATTTCTGAGAAGGGGGGGGGACTAGTAACTGAATTATCTTTTGTGATTTTGTGCTCTTATTTTGCAAAGGTGAGTTAACTACCTAAGGTTGTTTCCCAAATCCCTATGAAATCCCTTTCTTTTTAAAGAGATAGAACAGAGCAAACAGAAAAGCTCAGAAACTGCCTGGTGCTGCTGCTAATGCTACAGAATTTCTATTGAAGCGTTTCCAGCCCCTTGATGGTAAGCTTTACTGTGTTTATTGCTTCACCTGTATTGAATATCAAGGTTTGTGGCAAGATGAATCATTTAAAAAACACAGTAGAGCATGTTAGCACGAGATAATTGTTTCAGAGGGCATTTGCATCAGAAAAAGTTCCACAGAGTTCAAAAAAGTGCTAAAGCATCTGTAAGCTGGGGATTTTTAAATAGGTAAACTCCAACTGAGCTATATGCTATTGCCTGCTGCTTCATGTTCCTTTTTGTTCCTCACATTTCTGTCAAAACATTAAAGCTGCCATCCTCTTTGAGGCAGGAAAAAGGACAGACTGATGCAGGTAGCGTATTTATGCCATGGAAAGCCTCTCTGGGGATTGCCTTGCAAAAAGGGGGAGGCTATTTTCCAATATACATGGAGCATATATTATTATTCAGAGCATCCTTAGGTGTGCTTAAGAGAGAGAATGGTAAAATGAAGAAGAAAGACAGATATAAATGTGTCTCCTAATTTATGGCCAGTTTTTCTTCAATGCTTTGTTTTTTAAGTGTTTAAAATTCTTCCTTTTTTAATATCAGGAACTCCTAAAAATGGAACCAGGAAATTATAAAATATGAATGTAAGCTGATCTGTTCTTAAAATCTTATCTAGATGTTGGATCATTGCTTATAAACCCCACATATGATGAGTGCTTTAAGTTTACTTTGGACTATTCTGCTAGCCTGTGTATGACAGTGGAGGCCAGTGGAGGACAATGGTTTCTTCAGAACTGGTTCACCTTGATCTACATGTTTTTCTGGATGTTTTCTATTTTCCATATTTCCATTTGGAATATAAACATAAAACTATGTAAAGGTATCATTTTTGGGTTTTTTAAACATTACATTGTTTCTGATGTCCAGCTGAATGCTAAAAAAAGGAATGCAGTTCACTCCTGTTCATTTGTGTGATAGGAATGTGTTTGTGTACACCTCTTCAATATCTGTCTTAGAGGGGCCATGTAGCTGAAAAAAAACACCTCCCTGCTCCTTTCAATTTAAAGATTGCACTAGTACATTTGATTATACAGCACTGAAAGTTTGCTGGAGTACATGAATGTACATCCTATCACACTTGTGCTTGAAGTGGGGGGTAGTTATAAGTTTTCCCTCCCCCCTCCATCAGATTATCAGGTGAGTGCCATCCAAAGTTGCGCCAATAAATTGAGCTGTAGCCAACAATAGCTTATTTTGTAATATCAACATCTGGTTGCAATATTATCTGCTCAGTGAACTGCAAATTCTGCATAACGTCAAAACCATTTGCTCACTAGAGTGCAAAACAAGAGAAAAGTCTTGTTCCATTCTTTAATAGCAGATTTTATAACGTGACTAGTGCAAAACAAGAGAAATGGCTTTTTCTCTTCTTTAATAGTGTATTTTGTAATGTGACCATTGTATGTATGACCATAAGGCTCTAAATTTTATCATTTCTTGCTGTAATTATAATATGGGTTTCCTTCATATTTGTTTCATACTAAACCTTCATCTTCAAAGTCCCAGTACAGTCTTTTGGACTAAGGACCATGTCTGCTATTTGAGTAACATGCACGGCAATAGGACAAAAACAATGTTTGATATAGTTTTAATATTTATAAACTGTCCATATATTTAATAATGTTACTCTTCTATACCTAACCATTTTCTATTTGGTAATAGCACTTGGAGGGTGATGTGTAAGGTTTTAGGGGCTACAGATTGGTTATCTCTGGTTTAGACTATAACATAATACAATTTAGCAAAAAATACCTCCCC
This sequence comes from Python bivittatus, assembly GCF_059951505.1. NCBI lineage: Eukaryota > Metazoa > Chordata > Lepidosauria > Squamata > Pythonidae > Python > Python bivittatus. The sequence goes on along the minus strand of NW_028277058.1, from coordinate 28,406,366 downwards.
TTCCCCCAATAACCTGTATGAAAAAGTTGTTATATGAGACATATAAATGTTCCATGGGCAATCTTTGACAAGCAGAGAAAGTTTATGAACATTTTGTGTTTCTGTAAGCTAGCAGGTTTCTAATAGGTCACTATATTTAGCAATACTTTTTGAGAATTACCACAAGAAAGTGACATCTTTGTACTAAATCCATTTCCTACCCCATATGCCTTCAGCTATTCTTGTTATATAGAAGTGAAAAATAATGACGATGTTATTTTCATGAAATTATTTTAAAAGGTATTTAAACACATTTTCTCCCTATTTTGTGTCTCTTGATTCAGGTTAACCAGCAGTAGTTATTTAATTACCAATTGTATGCTAAATTTCCTAATCATTAGGATGTCTTCATGAAGAGGAAGAGAAACATATTTGTTACAAGATTCTCTCATATCAAGAAAGCAATATTCATTATTTTGAATAAACATATGGCAGCAGACAATTTCCAACTGTTCTATCAGCTATTTTCTGAAGTAGAGGAATCAAACTAAGCCAGGTTGGGCAAATTAACCATTGAGCGTTTGGTTATGCTGTTCTTAAGAGGGACCAAGTGGGAGAATGTATTTTAATTAGCAAGAATCTTGTAGGATATGTAAGCAAGATTTTGTCATTTAATTCTTAAAACCTGACTTGCTTAAAATTTCATAGTCTCATCTACCAATGTACCACTCTTACTTTTTCTTTTAAACTCTTTTCACTACATTATTGCATATGAAGACACTTATAAGGACTGTTGATATATTAACTAGTCCTGTAATCATCATAGACAGACAAGAACTTTAAACATAAAGAACCATGTACAATTTTATCTATAAATATTTCACCTACTCTAAGTAAACTCAAGCTAAAAGTTACTAGAAGAATTATAATTTTGTTTTGAGTCTTCGCTAGGTAAACAGTATGAGTAACTTGTTACTGACATTCGAGCCCTCCAAGAACAATTACTCTGATTATTTAAAAGCTCGTGGATTTAATTATTTCATGTAATGGACTGCCCCCCTTCATGGATCACTGCCTTGTCGTGGCGAAGGGGCTTGCGTAACTCAGTGAAGCCATGAGCTATACCGTGCAGGGCCACCCAAGACGGACAGGTCATGACAGAGAGTTCTGACAAAATGTGGTCCACTGGAGAAGGAAATGGCAACCCACTCCAGTATCCTTGCCAAGAAAACCCCATGGACAATGTTAAAAGGCTAAAAGATATGATGCCGGAAGATGAGCCCCTCAGGTCGGAAGGTGTCCAATATGCTACTGGGGAAGAGCGGAGGGCATTTCCAAGTAGCTCCAGAAAGAGTGAAGCGGCTGGGCCAAAGCCGAAAGGACGTTCAGCTGTGGATGTATCTGGAAGCGAAAAGAAGGTCCGATGCTGTAAAGAACAATATTGTATAGGTACCTGGAATGTAAGATCTATGAACCAAGGCAAGCTGGATGTGGTCAAACATGAGATGACAAGATTGAACGTCGACATCTTGGGAATCAGCGAACTGAAATGGACGGGAATGGGTGAATTTAATTCGGGTGACCATTATATCTACTACTGTGGGCAAGAAACCCTTAGAAGAAATGGAGTTGCACTCATAGTCAATAAGAGAGTGGGAAAGGCAGTAATGGGGTACAACCTCAAAAACGACAGAATGATCTCAGTGCGTATCCAAGGCAAACCATTCAATATCACAGTCATCCAAGTCTATGCCCCAACCACTGATGCTGAAGAAGCTGAAGTTGACCGCTTCTATGAAGACCTACAACACCTTCTAGAACTAGCACCAAAAAGATGTCCTTTTCATCATAGGGGATTGGAATGCTAAAGTAGGAAGTCAAGGAGTAATCGGAATAACAGGCAAATTTGGCCTTGGAGTACAAAATGAAGCAGGGCAAAGGCTAATAGAGTTCTGTCAAGAGAACAAGCTAGTCATAGCAAACACTCTTTTCCAACAACACAAGAGACGACTCTACACATGGACATCACCAGATGGTCAATACCGAAACCAGATTGATTATATACTTTGCAGCCAAAGATGGAGAAGCTCTATACAGACAGCAAAAACAAGACCAGGAGCTGACTGTGGCTCAGATCATGAGCTTCTTACTGCAAAATTTAGGCTTAAATTGAAGAATGTAGGGAAAACCACTAGACCACTCAGGTATGACTTAGATCATATTCCTTGTGAGTACACAGTGAAGGTGATGAATAGATTTAGAGGATTAGATTTGGTAGACAGAGTGCCTGAAGAACTATGGACGGAGGTCCGTAACATTGTACAGGAGGCAGCAACTAAAACCATCCCAAAGAAAAAGAAATGCAAGAAAGCAAAATGGCTGTCTGATGAGGCTTTACAAATAGCTGTGGAAAGAAGGAATGCGAAAAGCAAGGGTGAAAGGGAAAGATATAAGCAACTGAATGCAGATTTCCAGAGAATAGCAAGGAGAGATAAGAAGGCCTTCTTAAATGAACAATGCAAAGAAATTGAGGAAAACAATAGAATGGGGAAGACTAGAGATCTCTTCAAGAAAATTGGAGATATGAAAGGAACGTTTAGTGCAAAGATGGGCATGATAAAGGACAAAAAGGCAGGGACCTAACAGAAGCAGAAGAGATTAAGAAGAGGTGGCAAGAATACACAGAAGAACTATACAAGAAAGATCTTAATGTCCCTGATGTCCACGCTGGTGTGATCACTGACCTTGAGCCAGACATCCTAGAGAGTGAAGTCAAGTGGGCCTTAGGAAGCATTGCTAACAACAAAGCTAGTGGAGATGACAGGATTCCAGCTGAGTTATTTAAAATACTAAAAGATGATGGTGTTAAAGTGCTGCACTCAATATGCCAGCAAGTTTGGAAAACGCAACAGTGGCCACGGGATTGGAAAAGGTCAGTTTACGTTCCAATTCCAAAGAAGGGCAACGCCAAAGAATGCTCAAACTATCGCACAATTGCACTCATTTCACATGCTAGCAAGGTTATGCTCAAAATCCTACAAGCTAGGCTTCAGCAATATATGAACCGAGAACTACCGGATGTACAAGCTGGGTTTCGAAGAGGCAGAGGAACTAGAGATCAAATCGCCAACATTCGCTGGATCATGGAGAAAGCACGAGAGTTCCAGAAAAATATCTACTTCTGCTTCATTGACTATGCAAAAGCCTTTGATTGTGTGGATCACAACAAACTGTGGCAAATTCTTAAAGAGATGGGAATACCAGACCACCTTACCTGTCTCCTGAGAAATCTGTATGCGGGCCAAGAAGCAACAGTTAGAACCGGTCATGGAACAACCGATTGGTTCAAAATAGGGAAAGGTGTACGACAAGGCTGTATACTGTCACCCTGCTTATTTAACCTATATGCAGAGTACATCATGAGAAATGCCAGGCTGGAAGAATCACAAGCCGGAATTAAGATTGCAGGGAGAATCATCAACAACCTCAGATATGCAGACGATACCACCCTAATGGCAGAAAGTGAAGAAGAACTAAAGAGCCTCTTGATGAGGGTGAAAGAGGAGAGTGCAAAAGCTGGCTTGAAACTCAACATTAAAAAAACTAAGATCATGGCATCTGGACCCATCAATTCCTGGCAGATAGAAGGGGTAGAAATGGAAGCAGTAACAGACTTCATTTATTTGGGCTCCAAGATCACCGCAGACGGAGACTGCAGCCATGAAATTAAAAGACGCTTGCTCCTTGGGAGGAAAGCTATGGCAAGCCTAGATAGCATATTAAAAGCAGAGACGTCACCTTGCCGACAAAGATCCGCATAGTCAAAGCTATGGTTTTTCCAGTAGTAATGTATGGCTGTGAGAGCTGGACCATAAAAAAGGCCGAGCGCCGAAGAATTGATGCCTTTGAACTGTGGTGCTGGAGAAGACTCTTAAGAGTTCCCTGGACTGCTAGGAGGTCAAACCAGTCAATCTTAAAGGAAATCAACCCTGATTGCTCATTGGAAGGATCGATAATGAAGCTCAAGCTCAGATATTTTGGCCACCTAATGCGAAGAGAGATCTCTTTGGAGAAGACCCTGATGCTGGGAAAGATTGAAGGCAAAAGGAGAAGAGGACGGCAGAGGATGAGATGGTTAGATAGCATCACTGAAGCAATGAGCATGAAACTGAGCAAACTCAGGGAGGCAGTGAAGGACAGGAAGGCCTGGCGCAATATGGTTCATGGGGTCACGAAGAGTCGGACACGACTTAACGACTAAACAACAATGGACTGCCATTGATAGGATTTTGCTTTGTAATAGTTACATTAGTTATAATACTGCTACATGCAGAGAAATGGGTAGTGTTCAAAGTTTATGGCTGCTGGAATATAGTATGCTTTTGTCTTTAGTACTATTTTGTCTCATGTGTACTTACACATATTTAATTGATTAACCAATCAAAAGTCATGCAGTTTACTGATTACTGGTACAATACTATGCATGGCCATGTATAAGTGTTACTGATTTAATAGGTTTTACCTGGAAATAAACGCATACCAGAGATGGGTAATGTTTTCCTTTATGATGATATATGACAGATTTGCTGTCTTAATATGACTTTTAGTGGCACGATTTTCATATTTTAAAGCAAAATAATTCAAAACTGGTTTCTTCTAACAATGTTCAATGAGCTGTTTTGCACCTTAAAATAACCCCACTCAAAAAATCCAAAAGTACCATCTCCTGCAAACTAACTTCATCACCAAATATTCAAAGCTGAAAACTTAAATAAATGAAAAGGGGTTTTTTTGTTTATTTTTCTAATAAATTATGGATTAGAATCCCCTTCTGAAAAGACTTCTAGCCCAAAGAAGGTGGGACTACAAAACATCTGTTGGTGATTTTTAGTTCTACTATTTTGTTTGTTGTTTCTTTATTGCAGCTGACATGATTGTTTTCTGTATTGTTGTTACCCTCCTTAAGTCATTTGAAAACAGTAAGCCATGATAAAAAAAAGCTTAAATCCATAACTTAATCATTTGTATTAATAGCAAACACAATCTTATGAGCTCTACTCTGCACAAAAGAAATTTCTGCCCAGAGATTTCCAGGACAATTAAAAAATTTTGCAGGAGAGGACTAGGGAATTGCTTTTTGGACAAAGCATACTCTCTGAAAGGATTAGAATGCAGTATCTTACAGTGTTATGGGTACATGGGTGACTATAACCCTGAACTGTGCACCTGTCTAAATTTATAGAAGTCAAGGATGTAATACTTCTATGATGCTCAAATCAAGTACTTTGACCTTTAAAAAGAGAACAGTTAATAGGTTACTAAGACTTAGCTTTTGTTTCTACATTCAAAATGTGTCAGAGTTTGAATATTAATGACATTATTTCTTGTGGTCTAATTAGGTAAATAAAAATCTTCAGAAACCTGCAAGAGCAATCAAGCTATTAGGAAGAGGAAATGAGCAGCCTGGTTACACAGAACATATTGTACCTTTCAAATATTAACCATTGTTAATTGTCTGTTGCCCCAGACAGAGTGGCTACAAGCCACCACATGAGAAATGATCTGGACCCACAAAGAAACATCAGTTTCAACAAGTCCTTCGTATATGGAAAAGAATGTTTTCCTGCTGAAAAAGAAACCTCTCATTAACATTCTCTTGTTCAGTAGCAAAGGGACATTGAGAAAAACCTTAATATGGTGACACACACTCTCCTCCCCCTCAAATTCTCCCCAAAGAATTCTATATGCCATGTCTATTCTATTACTTCTCTGTGCTGTGAATGCCATTGTCCTTGAATATATACACACCTATCCATACCATGTATTGCTAAAACAAGTAAGAGGAATGTGTTTCCTCATCAAGTAGTAATTATACACCCTTTGAGATTTCAGAATCCTCAGCACTGACCATACTGACCAACACAATTTAGTTCAACAACATTTAGAGGACCAACCATACACACATAAATGTACAGTGAAAGAGGAAAACATTAGAACTAGTATGCTTGATGATTAGATGAGAATATCTGTTTGGAAAGTGGTACTGATATTATGTAGCCCTAAGTGAAAATATCTGAACCACTACTTCACAGAAAATAGTTTTTTAAAAAATCAAAGAACTAAAATCTTGGGACAAATTATAACACTGAAAATGTTATAGGGCATAAAGCAAACTGTATTTTTAAAAAGTCTGATTCTTTCCATTTACTATTACAGCCATAAATATGTACAGTGGGGCAAAAAAGTATTTAGTCAGCCACCAATTGTGCAAGTTCTCCCACTTAAAAAGATGAGAGAGGCCTGTAATTTTCATCATAGGTATACCTCAACTATGAGACACAAAATGGGGAAACAAATCCAGAAAATCACATTGTCTGATTTTTAAAGAATTTATTTGCAAATCATGGTGGAAAATAAGTATTTGGTCACCTACAAACAACCAAGATGTCTGGCTCTCACAGACCTGTAACTACTTCTTTAAGAGGCTCCTCTGTCCTCCACTCGTTACCTGTAGTAATGGCACCTGTTTGACCTTGTTATCAGTATAAAAGACCCCTGCCACAACCTCAAACATTCACACTCCAAACTCCACTATGGCCAAGACCAAAGAGCTGTTGAAGGACACCAGAAACAAAATTGTAGACCTGCACCAGGCTGGGAAGACTGAATCTGCAATAGGCAAGCAGCTTGGTGTGAAGACATCAACTGTGGGAGCAATAATTAGACAATGGAAGACATACAAGACCACTGATAATCTCCCTTGATCTGGGGCTCCACGCAAGATCTCACCCTGTGGGGTCAAAATGATCACAAGAACAGTGAGCAAAAATCCCAGAACCACACGGGGGGACCTAGTGAATGACCTGCAGAGAGCTGGGACCAAAGTAACAAAGGCTACCATCAGTAACACACTATGATGCCAGGGACTCAAATCCTGCAGTGCCAGGCGTGTCCCCCTGCTTAAGCCAGTACATGTCTGGGCCTGTCTGAAGTTTGCTAGAGAGCATTTGGATGATCCAGAAGAGGATTGGGAGAATGTCATATGGTCAGATGAAACCAAAGTAGAACGTTTTGGTCTAAACTCAACTCGTTGTGTTTGGAGGAGAGAGAATGCTGAGTTGCATCCAAAGAACACCATACCTACTGTGAAGCATGGGGGTGGAAACATCATGCTTTGGGGCTGTTTGTCTGCAAAGGGACCAGGACGACTGATCCGTGTAAAGGAAAGAATGAATGGGGCCATGTATTGTGAGATTTTGAGTGAACACCTCCTTCCATCAGCAAGGGCATTGAAGATGAAACGTGGCTGGGTCTTTCAGCATGACAATGATCCCAAACACACCGCCTGGGCAACGAAGGAGTGGCTTCGTAAGAAGCATTTCAAGGTCCTGGAGTGGCCTAGCCAGTCTCCAGATCTCAACCCCATGGAAAACCTTTGGAGGGAGTTGAAAGTCCGTGTTGCCCAGCGACAGCCCCAAAACATCACTGCTCTAGAGGAGATCTGCATGGAGGAATGGGCCAAAATACCAGCAACAGTGTGTGAAAACCTTGTGAAGACTTACAGAAAACGTTTGACCTCTGTCATTGCCAACAAAGGATATATAACAAAGTATTGAGATGAACTTTTGATATTGACAAAATACTTATTTTCCACCATGATTTGCAAATAAATTCTTTAAAAATCAGACGTGATTTTCTGGATTTTTTTCCCCATTTTGTCTCTCATAGTTGAGGTATACCTATGATGAAAATTACAGGCCTCATCTTTTTAAGTGGGAGAACGTGCACAATTGGTGGCTGACTAAATACTTTTTTGCCCCACTGTAGCTGGTAATTCTACTTATGATGGAAGTGATTAATATCAAGTGTACAAGGGTGGGCACTGGGCCATCTTCTTGGGATTGTGCACAGCTGCCCCATTTTGAAAAAAGAAATACTGTAAAACTAGAAACAAGAAAGGAGCAACCAAAATCATAATAGAACATCTCTTAAAAACATTATAGGAACAGGGTATGATCCTAATGAATTCTTAATATACTTCAGTCTATCTACTTTGACCATTTGGGACTATTTTTGAGTAAACTTATTTAAGATAATGGTTCCCCTTTTTTGAAGTCCAGATAACTGATAACTAAACCATTCTTTGGACTCTAGAGAGAATTAATAAATTTTCACTATAGTCTTATTAGCACAAAGGAAGGAACAGTTGTAATTATTTTAATTTAACCCATTTTTTAAAAAAACATTGTTATGGATGGTTTATCTTCCCTTGAGTCAATGTGACTGTTCTGTTCTGGATGCTCTCTAAATTTCTTTAGATAAATGTCAAGTGACTACTTGCTATTTGCAGAAAAAGTCATCATAACACTTTGTATAATATTCAAATAGTGTGATAACTGAAATAAATTCACCAGAAGTTCTCCCTTTTAAGTAGCTCTGGCTCTTCCCTCTGCTGTAGAAGAAAAAGAAAATCTCTTACCTCACTGATCAGAAAGGCAAGGTAGTAAAATGTTATAGTCCATAAGTAAAGCTTTGTGGGAGCCACAGTCATGAACAAAAAACTAGGAAAAAAAGAATATCCTGGGGCTGTCCATATGATATAGCTCTGTTCATTCTGCATCATCATTTCACCCACTCCAGCCTTTGCCTGTACCAAAATCTGTTCAACGTGGCCCCCTGGCCAATAAAAGTTGCCCAGCTCCAAATATAATCTTGGACTTCTGACACCCTTCACATAGTGGCTCTATTTAAAAAACCATTATAGGTGATTGCAGTCAGAACAGCTTTTTCCAATCTGCACCTCCAATTATCTGAAAGTTACAATCACAACACATCTAAAAGGTGCCAGGTTAGGGATTGCTGGTCATACTAATATTGTGCCAAAATCTGCCTTGCAACTTCTTGGAAACTTTCTTCATTTGCAGAAGAACTATCTATATTCCCACTTTATTTTCACAATGCTTGAGAATTTCTTTTGAATTTTCTTTAATGGTGTTGGGCTTACTTCATTACTAGAGGTGGTATAGGGTGTTACAGCTGATCTTTTCTCATATTTAGTGCAACTTTCCATTGTTCTATAGTGTTCTTCACAGCCCACATTTCCCAGTTTGAAAAAGGGCCTTGGGAAGAGTTTCTTCATCCTTTTTTCCCTTGGGATTTAGCTGAAAAATTGGAAGCTAGAGAGGCTGCAGACTGCAGGATAGATGACTGTATAACAAGACAGGATATCCTTATGCTTCCCTTGGCTCACTTGCAATGAAATCAGTACAAGAACACAACTCACTGCCCATGTGAAGTTCTCTGAAATTACCTTCTCTTTTGAATAATGATTGGGAGGGGAAGTTGCAAGGTTTTTTTTTCTGCCTAACACTAGTGCATATGTTTAATTGAGAACCATTAACCATTTCTGTTGCATGTACCAGAACAACTCACCATTCGACCCAACACCCCTAGCCCTCTTCAAGGTTACTAGGGAGCATTTTGCCTAGGATCTATCAAGCATGCACTGGCCCTGTGTATTTTTGCAAAACTTGGATTCAGCCTTTCCCACTCCCCCAGTTTACTCATAGGTCTCTCTGGTCCATGGCTGGTCATCTTCAGTTACATAAAGGTCAATACTGAGAACACTTGATCAAAGAGGCATAAGTGCTGAATCAAAGGTTATGCTTAGGAATAAACAGAACATTCAATTAAGCTTTTTTTCCCCCATAGTATACTTAACCTTCCACATGTATTTTGAAAGAAAAACATGATCAGTAGCTTGTCCTGGCTCAGTGAATTTGATATTGATTGGTGATTACAGAGAGGTACTTGGGAAGGATGACATTTTGCAAAAATTAGAACAAAATTCATAGAATTGATGACAAGTTATAGAATCTTGAGACAAGCACTTAACAGATGAGTAACAGCTTATCCACTGTTTTATCTCCCTCCCTCCCTCCCTCCCTCCCTTTCTTTCCTGTATGAGTTTAGAAGCTACTTTCCTATGTCTTTATTTCCAGGTTTTGTGGGTGATGAGATTTAAAATGGAGGACTTTTTTTTCTTTTTGTTTCACTTTTAACCTTAGTATAGTTGAGATAGGGACATTTTTAGCATTATGTTTCTTCTTTTTTTTAAACTTAGATCCATATTTACTATTTAAATCTTTTTTCATATTTGCTATTTAGTATGCTTATTGGAATGCAAGATGCCTCTAACACTGGGAAATTGATCTTGAGAAATATTTTGTCTATAAGAAAGTATGCTTTTAAAGTAGTTAGTTGGAATGAAAATGGACTTAAAATTTAAAAAAAAAAAAAACCTTAGGGTCAAATCAGCAAGATGGAAAAATGTCAGCCAGATAGCATTATGTTACAAGAAATATATAACTTACCTAATGGATAGCCCTTCTGAGGCCTAGGAGCTGTACTGATAGTCAAATAAGGCATGTGGAACAGCAGTCTTAAAATTAAGGTGGAATATGTACACCATGACATTTTTATTTTTTTAATAGTAAAGATAGCTGCTGTCATTATTGCTCTGATTAACATAAATGGTCCCAGTAAGAACACTCCTAAAATATTTTTCCTAGCTGTTTCTCTTGTTGTTGTTCAGTCATTAAGTCGTGTCCGACTCTTCGTGACCCCATGAACCATATTGCACCAGGCCTTCCTGTCCTTCAGTGCCTCCCTGAGTTTGCTCAGTTTCATGCTCATTGCTTCAGTGATGCTATCTAACCATCTCATCCTTTGCCGCCCCTTCTCCGTTTGCCTTCAATCTTTCCCAGCATCAGAGTCTTTTCCAAAGAGTCCTCTCTTCCCATTAGGTGACCAAAGTATCTGAGCTTGAGCTTCATTATCAATCCTTCCAATGAGCAGTCAGGGTTGATTTCCTTTAAGATTGACTGGTTTGACCTCCTAGCAGTCCAGGGGACTCTTAAGAGTCTTCTCCAGCACCACAGTTCAAAGCTGCAAACCATCAATTTGTGATGGAAATTTCAACTTAATTCAAGATTCTCAGATAAAAGCATTTTTAAAAAGTTTTCTCAAAATTGGAAGATATTATGAACATATATATTGGAATTTATGTTAATAGATATTTAGCATCTTTAAAATCCAAAAGAAACAGAATATACATTTTTTCACATGCACATCAAAATACTTTTAGATTAGGGTTTTTTAATTTCCTTTGCTTTGATGGATCAAGTTATAGACTCTTCAATAGGTCCCTCTGCAATCTCAGACCATGCTCCAGTTACTCTGTGAAATTTAACATTATAAATCAGCAATTCTAGATGGTATCTGAATATTCCTCTTCTAAGGGATTTTCTTCTTGTTATTTTAAGAGATTATCTTCTTGTTATTAAGAAGAAAATTTATCCTTTTAATATTTTATTTTATTTTATTTTAAGGCATCCTTCTGGAAATCTATTAGTGCTCTCATCTCAGAAAAAAAAGAGAGAGAGACTTGGAGACTCTAATCTTATACAGCTGGAAATGTCAGCCTTCCCAGGTAGACCAGACAGGAAATAAGACCAGATGAGCTAATTTTAATTTATTCTAAGGCTACCTTAACAGAATTTTGCAAGTCTGAAAGAACAAATCTCCTATCACCTCTTTTACAGCCTAGTAAGTTGGAGAGGTTCCTTTCTGAGATTCTTTCTCTGCCCATTATGCAACTGCAGGCTACCCCCGCTCCTTCTCTGATCATTCCCTAGGCTGTATCTCTTCTCCCTATCTCCCAATGTCATTTTCACATACCACTACAGGAAAATATGGCTTAAGATTCACTTTTGTGATATGCCAGAACCTCACCAAGCATTTATAGCAACAAAGCTAAAATTGATGCTACTATCCTTGGAACAATTTGAATACTTCCTAATACAGGTAGTCCTCATCTAATGACCACAATAACTATGGCACCTGCCAAGGATGCTCCTTGTCTCTTTTAAATTTCAGTTTGGTTCTTGAGCTGTTGGCTTCTATTAGATAGTCTTGAGATATTGAGGGTAAGGTGGCACTCAATAAATTTTGATATGCCAATGAAGTTGTGGCCCACCTTGATAATTATGCAATGTCATTAACAAAGGTTATTGAAATCATGTAGCAATATGGCTTACATTCTGGTTATAGAATTAACTGGAACTAGTTTAATTTGCTGCCTTTGGGATCCACTATATCAATAGATTACTGTAAGTGATTGGGATTTACCATTTTTACAGACTCTATAAAATACTTGGGTTTATGTCTTGCTCAGAATATAGCACACTATGCTGAATTAAGCTTGTCTAAATGTATAGATCAATTTTAATAGATACAACTTGATGGTTAAAATTCCTATTAAGTGTTTGGGATTGATTAATTAATGTTATAAAAGTGAGTATTACATTGAGATTAATATATGTTTTAAGAGGAATTCCAATGTTAAATTCTATTGGTTACTATACAGAGATAGATAAATTACTGAGAAAATTGCTACAGCAGATTAAAGCCCCTCAAATATCCTTGGTCAATTTGAGGTTACTCTGTAATGATAGTGGCTTTAAGTCACCAGATTTTGAACTATCTCATTGGGTTTTTGTTTTAACATCTGTTTTCTTTCAGAATGAGACCTCTTATGAATATTCTCCTCTCTGGGCCTATCTGAACCCAGAAAGCCTATTAGTTTTAGGGTCCATATATATGAAACAAGGATCTTCCTTCCAGGTATATTTGATCATTAATAGGTAAACAGTTATGTTTTATTCCTGAATCACATGAGAAATTGATTGAAAACAGTAAGGGAGATATTTTACTGGAATGCTTGTATTAAACAAGGGATCAACGTTTTAAATCAGATGGTTTCTAATAGTTGTTTTAAAGATTTTGAGAAATTGTGTATTGAATATTCAATACTTTAAGTATTACAATATCTTTGGGACTGCCTCTCCCTGAGGGTATCTGCCTGTCCTAGTTAGGGTGGGTGAGCTCAGGACCCCTCCCTTAAAGTTTGTCACCTGATGGGACCTCAGAAGTGCACCTTCTCAGGGACCATGCCAGCCCTTTGGAATATCGTCTCACCTGATATCCAAGGGATCCCTACCCTTTTAGCTTTCCAGAAGACCTTGAAGACCTGGCTCATCCCCCAAGCGTTGGGGTTGAGCTGGGAGGTTGTTTGGTCTAGTACCTGGGCGGAAGGATGGTTTTGTTTTTATCCTAGTTTTTATTTATTGTTGTGAGCCACCTAGGATCATTATATGAGATAGGCAGCCATAAAACTTCTGTAAATCAATCAGTCAGTCTCCATACTTCCAGTTTCCTCACTGCAGAAACAAACACCCAAGACTTGAAAACCAACAACTAGCGATCAGAGGACAAAGCCACTCTTTGTTCACACCTGAAGAATGGGGGGATGGTGGCAAGTCACTACAGCATCTAAATTAGAAGGGAGTTTATTGAAAAGAAGAACATAGAAAAACAAGGGGATGCATCAATCATGCACGCAGAATTCTAAATAAAATTAATAAAACCAGTATAACTAAACTAGTTACATGTTACTTGCTTGAACAAACTATTCTTGAGTTTCAGAACACAGGCAAACTGGAGGGTTTGGAAAGAGTATTTTTGGCCTCTTCTCATCAAAAGAGCAGACTTACTTTACAGATTGTGGAGAAGGAGTTTGCTGTGCCCAGTCAAGCAAAAGTTTCCACCAGTGATATCACAAATCAGAAAATTACTTGGTGGCTGAATCCACCTTTCTAAGGGTAATGTCAAAGGCACTGGTTACTTTTTAGTAGGTAAAAAAGATTATACCGAAAAGCATTTGGGAATTAAAAGAGGAGTTCTCATCTATTCAGGTTCTCAATATGGGGCCAAATTACTAGATGAATGGACTTTGTCACTGCATCCCATTTATACTGATATTTTACAAATGTGGAAAACTGGTGCTAAAACTAATGAGCACATTGAAAATAACCTGAAACAAATTGTACTTTTTAAAAATTAAAATGATTTGGAATGCCAAATCTACTAAAAATCACCCAGTTATTTAACGGTAGAATCTGATCATTTTCTGCTTCAGTTCTATATCAACAGTAATTTTTCCTGGTTTCACTCAAGAAAAATTCCCAGTCATACTGGAAAGCAAGAATATTGAATCTAGGCTTTTCTGCACATAAAATGATGCCTTATATTCCAGCTTGCTTGGATTTAACAAATGTTGACATTTCACATACAGAAACCAATTAAAACTATGGATTTCCGCATTTGTTTCTAATTTATCTGAGTTAGCTTTCACTAAGCACAAATGCCATTATGCTGAAAAGTACAGATGCCTCTCACCAAGATTCATGTTGCCAGGTTTTGCCAGAATAATCAATAGAAACATTTTTTCCTATTTCCTTATCTCTTCCCAGCCTTTTCACCTCCAAGGCCTCTCACTTGGTTGAGAATTCTTTTCCTGTTCACCATACATGCCATTTTATTGCCCAGTGGATGTTTTCCCTTCAAAGCTCAGAGAGACGCCTGGCTTGTTTTTTTTCAAATCCTATTGGGATCTCCCAGTGTCTTTTCAGGCAAACCATCCTGTTTTCAAAGTTCCGGTTTTCTTGAGAGAAATTATTTTTAGATATTTTCAGCAGGCTATGAATTAACGTTTTGTAAAAACAATGTGGCCTCCCATTCGTCTTTCTGTTCAGCACAATAGGATTCTCTTGCTGAATGGGTTTTAGCACATTCTGCTTTTAAGATATATGGCAAATTGTAATGAATATATATGAATGTTATCTAACAGGAGGAAGCCACCAAATGTATATAATTTTAAAAGAACTGGATCATAAAGCCAGCAGGAAAATCCTTGGAGCATAACAGGTCATGACAACGGATACACTGCTGTGGAAGGAATGTCTAATATCTATATTACAAAACCTTGGGGATCTGTGGTTGACGTTACATCTACATTTAGCCATAAAGAGATTTGGTTTTGTGTGTGAATCCAACCATTGCAGTATATAAACAAGATTTACAGCTGACCATGTTGTGTGAACCTAATCAATTGTGCTTCATTCTTAAGCATTATTTTGAATGAAGCAATTGTGCTACATTCTTCACCATTATTAAACAAACCACAGCTTAACATAATGTGTCAGTGCTTCCATCTTCATTTAGAGTTACTATGTCATTGGGAACTGCAGCTTTTCCCAGCCTGGGCACAGACACACAGGAGCCGTGTCAAGAAAAGTATGATTACAACATTACATTACAATAAACGATTATGGCTAATAAAACATTTATTAAATGCAATCCAACACAATTTTAAATGGGAGACATAAAGCACACAGTTTAATGCTGCCACTAGAGTTAATCGGACTTCTTTGTGTTTAATTTTGGTTAGATGATGACTGCAGCTTCTACCCAGATAACTATTTAAATGTCCCTGATATTCAAGTCATTCACAGTCACCTATTTCAACATAATCTCTTGAATCTAAAAAAAAAAAAATTCCCCCATCAATGCCATAACAATAACAGTAATTCTGGTCTTCCATTCATGCAGCTTAAGAAACTAAGCAAATTTCTTCAGTGAACAGATTTAGATGGATTTTTTTTCTGCTTCCACCTGCCTTATTTTATCATTTTGTTTAAAATCTATTTATGTAACATTTCAAATTAATGCTCCAGATCCATTAAAGGATAATTCCAATATGGATGTCTTAATAATTAAAAAGGCAATCAAAGTCTGGCTCCTTTGTACAGAGGTATGTGTGTGTGTATGTATGTATTTATTTTCATGAAATGATAGTCCGACTGAGACTTCTGATTTTATGATCTTGGATATTATTTACAATATGTTTGTCACCTTTAAGTCAGATTTATGAACTGTTCTTTAATGGCAAAGATTGTTATACCAAAATAATTAAATAGTACTAAGAGGCAAATATATGCCTTCATAAATAATTTGTTCTAGCAAAAGGTGCCCAACTGTCAGAGCCACATACCACCACCTCCACACCTTGGATGCTTCCTACAAAGCCCATTGAAAGGTAGCTGCCAAGTTACATTTTTTAATGTCACAAATGAACTGATGATATATCATTTATATTGAATGTAAATCCTTCTCCTGTCTATTCCTGGCTCTACCTATGTAGGAGAATGTGGATCGCTGCTCAAAGTCCAAATGTGACTCTTGAATGAACAAAGGTTATGGACTGCTGGCCAAGGACATTCTCAAAGGGACTGCCTCATGGCATTGTTTGTACAAATAGTGAAAACTTTATTTCCATGATGAAAAAAGACATTCAGCAGTATGCAGTTCACAACTCTGAACAATCTGCTAAACAATAGAGTGAAGTTACAAACCCCTCAACTGATCACTCAGATCTTGAAGTCAACGCACCCAGCTAAACAGATAAAATCAGACCAGTTATACTTCCAGCATAGTGACAAAAGGCTGATAGCATCTCCCTCTTCCAAGAGCCCAGGTTTTATATAGTGGGGGGAATTAGTAATACCAATTGAGAGTCACCAGGAAATGGAAAATACATGAATGTTGTCTTATGTCTGTGTGATAATATGTGCATATCGCCAACTTTCAGTGAGTATAAATTGGCATGGCTGCACTGGCTTGCTTCCCTCCTTTGTGCCAGCCAAGAATGAATGACACTATGATTGTGCTGTCAGCTGCCACATATTCTTTCTCTATCTCTGATCATTACAGACTGACTTCCTGATCTGATTTCTCCTGCCAATAAACATACTTGTGGACTGTTGAGAGAAGCACTTAAACACGCACACACAGAGCAAGAGAGAAAGAGAGAGATTATTAAACTGAGCAATGTCTTTTAAAAAGGTTCTTGAAGACAGTATGTCTTCAACAGCTGCATTCAACCCCTGGGCAAGCTCATCCATTGACATGATATGCTGATGATAACCAAACTTAGATCTGGTTGCCCCAGGTCAACCAAATGATGCTGCCAAGTTTTTTTTCCCAGTGTCTAGAAGCTGTGGGGGTATGAATAGGGGAGAACAAATTTCAACTCAATCTTGACAAAACCAAATGGCTCTGGGTTCTGGTACCCCCTGGGTCCAGACATTTTCCATATATAGTTCTGAATGGAGTAGCACCTACCTAGATAGAGCTGGTGTGCAATTTGGGAGGTCCTCTTGACTCAACAGCTCCTGCCCAAAGAGCAAGTGGCAGCTGCAGGCAGAAGGGCCTTCACACAGGTTCATTTTTGTGCCAATTGTGCCCTTTTCTGGACTGGAAAACCCTACTTATAGTAACTCCTACATTAATAATTTCCTGTGTGGATTACTATAATGCTCCCTACATGAGGCTATTCTTGAAGAGCATTCAGAAGCTACAACATGACCAGAATGTTGTATTGGCAACTGCATGGTCAGTTCTGGGCATTTCATAATTTGTCCGTATGACACCACTGAGTGAGCTGCACTAGCTTCCAGTAAGCTTCCAGATGCAATTCAAGGTGTACATGACATAGGGCCAGATTACTTGCAAGATCACCTGTCTTCAGCTGTTTGATGTTTACCCCTGGAATCAACTTGATGGATAAACTCCAGGTCCCTTCTTTTAAGCAATGTCATCTTGAGTTGTTCCTTCATTGTTGCAGTGCATACCCTGTGGAACAACAGCCCCCTGGAGATCCAGATGCCCCTGACCCTGTTAGCCTCCTTCAAGGCATTAAATATATTGATTTGATTTGATATTTGATTTGTATAGCTGTCCATCTCACCTAAATGACTCATGATGATTCACACCAGTTAAAAACAACATTCCAATAAAAATAAGTTAAAAACCAATATGCAAACATATAAAACCATCAGTAACTACTATAAAACAAAAATAACCATGGTCAGCAGCAAAATCCATCCTTGTGTCAAGCTCAACAAAGCCATTGTAAAAGCTCAGACCCACAAGCATGGTGGCAGGATTAGGGCCAATCTAAGTTCCAGGGGAATGATGTTCCAATGGACAGGTATCATGGCAGAACAGGGTTCTCTTCCTGGGTCCTATCTTTCGTAGATGGAACCTGTAACATATCTCTCCTGCTGGTCCTGATAGGATGGGTAGATATAACCAGGGAGAGGTGGTTCTTCAAATAATCCAGTCCCATGCATCCAATGCAGCCTGCGGAGCAGAGGAATGTGCTGATCAAGGAGCACATGTAACTGCCCACACCACTGTATTTTGTACCAGCTGCAGCTTCTCGATGCTCTTCAAGATCAGCTCCTTAAAGCTTGTCAAAGTAATCCATTCAAGAGGTGACCAGGGCACGAGCGACTATGAGCAGAGCCTCCCAGTCCAGGAACAGGAGCAACTGACTCACAACACAAAACTATGCAAAGGCCGTCTGGGCCATGACTGCCACATGCTCTTTGAGCAGGAGCCATGAATCCAGGAGAACCCCCAGGTTGCACACCAGGTCTGTTTGTGGCAATCCCATCCCATCCCAACCAGAATCAAAGATGATAAATCCCTGGAACCTGCAGGCCTCAAAACCCAAAGTCACTCAGTCTTGCTCAGTGGACATTTGGGTCAGGATGTTAAGCAAGCCCTGCTTTTGATTTGTTTGGTTGTGGTTTCTTTAGTCATTATGAATATGGAATGTTTTTTAGACCTTAGGCATGTGTTATATTGACAGTTTTCAGTTGTTTATTTTAACAAATTGTGTTGGTTGTCTTTTGGATTTAATCTTCTGCTCACCACCTAGAGTTACTGCTTTTAAATGGGTGGCCATATAAATTGTATATACGAACAAACAAATTCTCAAAGCTTTTATAGCTCATTCTGTGCAGCTTCAACCAGGAGCATGAAAGCATCTTCCATATTTGGGCTTATTGGTTGCAGGCAGATCCCCAGATCCATTTGTCTGGCCCCCAGAACTACCTAGGATTAGACCAGCAAAATCTGAGATAAGCTGCAGAATAAGAGTGATATGATTTCCCAGACAGCTTGGCAAAATAAGAAGCAAAATAAATTCAGATTGGCTTCAGGCACCTATTTTTATTAAAAACAAATCAGAAATTCTGCCAAAATGGAAAGAAAGGGCTGTTTCCATTCCCTTGTACCTCTTGAAACCGTATGCACCAAAAATGTATACATTTGGGTAAAATTGTTCCTCTTTATTGAAAAATGGAATGTAATATAAGACTAGTGCAAAATACATGAGATACTTTTGCTCCACAAGGGAAGGAAAAACTTCCCCCCAAAATTCAATAAATTATATTCTTCTTTTCTTTATGAAACATTGCTGGGTAAGCCATATTGTGATTTATTTAGCTTTGCTTTAGTATAATACGTAAAACCAGCTATGTGGTTTGTAAAACTTGGCTTAAGGTTTAGCATGTTACTGCACTCATTTAGTCAGTGAACCATACTTTACAGTAATGTGAACCTCCTGCTTTGGATTCCTATAGTCCAACAATTAGTCCTTGTATATTTTGTTCAACCACTGGGAGATCTTAAGTTCTTTCCATTCATAAAACTATCTAAGCAATATTCTACATTCTAATGGGACGATAGAGACTTTGCAGTACAAAAACCTGGTCACACAGTGCTTTACTCTTTCATGAACTATGGGCAATTTCAATTATATAGACTCAAGGGCTTCATAGAGAAAACTACAGCCTGCTGGTAACTCAAAATAATTTCCACAGCTTATCCAAAAGCAACATGCAACTTCTGGTTTTCCAAAGTTACAGTACTGAGAAGGTGAAAAGACACTTAGTAGATATAGTCAGATTGCTGGATAAAAGAACTGTCAGCAGCAAGGTGGATGGACTCAGTTACAGAGGCGAGGAGTGCACTGTTTGGAGACCTGAGAGAACAGGTTAGGGACAGATCATCATGGAGAAATCTACCTATGTGGTCACTAGGAGTTAAAAACAGCTTGATGGCACATAATCAAATCAAATTTAAAAAATCAGCTGAAGGAAAAACAAAGAATACTGGCAAATGAATTTGTAGAAGGCTAGAACTGCAGCAAAGTTAGAAAATGGCAGGTTTTTCTTTACAAACAACTTAGGAGCCAGAGATTCTTGGCAAGGCAAAATATCTGGAATAATAAAATCGTAATTAGGAGATAACCTAATCCAGTGCTGCCTCAGTGCAGGAAATTCAAAACAAATGCATATGGATGCTAGTTTCTGGTTGAAGACATTCAGTGAGCAAAAGACTCATTTCCATTGGTTTGTAATCCTAGGAAGTTTCTACTAATGTTCAGCCATAATCTATCCTCCTGGGGGACCTAATCCTCCCTTCTCAAGAAGCAGCAGACCTGTCCAAGTCCTCTCCTGTATGATTGCCTTTTGAGTTTTGAAGACCCTCAAAGGGTTTCTTTTGCCTAGATTAAACTTATCCAGATGGGGTTTTTTTAGCCTTCCACATAAGCTCTGTTGTTCATCCACTTTCATTCCCCTTGAATGCACCAATTCAAACTTATCTGATATCTAGTTTAAATGATCGCAATTACAAGTTAATACAGCACTCAAGATGAGTAGTACAACATTTTGTGGAACAGTGGTTATTCCTGCAATTTTTTTCATGTGACTAGACTGACAATATGTAGAACACGGGCAGAGTTGTATTTTAAGTCTGATGAACAGTGTTGGAAATCATGTTAAACAGTCTTAAACCATGTTTTATGAGTAATATAAATATATCTTTTATTAAATGAATAGATCTGTAACTGAGGTACAAGTAAGATCAAGGTGAATTAAGTCTTCACGTTCACACCAACTGCTTGTTGGAACATTACTCTGGGTCATTTCCAGTTTAGTTTGCATTCAGCAACTTCCAGTTAATCCCTATATCCAGGTAAGAGCAAGCACATAACCCAGTCAGTTCAACTAGCAATAATATAGCTTGATGTTTACTAATTAGACATCAGCAGACATACAAAAGAAAAAACAAAAAGAAACAGTTAATTGGCAAAAACAGGTTAAAAGGTAAGCAAAAGTAAGTAGAGACAAAGATATGAACAGGCAAACGTTTACAGTATATTATCTATAATTATCAAAGGGCTCAGAACTTTCCAGAGCCACTGAAAACAATATTATGGTAAATTAGCATAGAAAGACCCAAAGGAAGTAGCTTTGGTTATTCCAGCATTAACCCTTTTATGTATACATAATGGCAGCAGAATAGATATGAAAAGTAGGACAATGGGTGATTGATCCTCTATTCTGCGCCATGAAGGAAACAATTTGTGAATGGGGATGATGTACCCAAATGATGACTGTTAACCCACTGAGTATGCTCACAGATGTTCATTGCTTAATGGCGCACAGGAGTTTAGAAAGAGGTGTTATATACTGAAACACATCTGCTTCTAAATTAGGTTTTCCTTCCTTCCTTCCTTCCTTCCTTCCTTCCTTCCTTCCTTCCTTCCTTCCTTCCTTCCTTCCTTCCTTCCTTCCTTTTCTCCTGTATTGCAGGCCATGTTAAATATTGCCAATTGATAGAAGGAATTATTTTTAAAAGAGAGGAGGAGAGCAATATGGAATGAAATAACTCCTTTCATGTGCAAGAAATATTGAAATGATTAATGAGGAAGAAATATTAAATCCAAGTTTATTAGAACCTGAAAAAAGAAATAATTTCTCATTCTGATAGAAAAAGTACATCTGAAAAGGCTTGCCTGCTCTTGTATATTAGACAGTAGTCTGGCATGGCACCTCACTGACCTTTCTACATATCACTGCAATAAAATATAGACAAGCCCAGACAATCCAATTATTAATGTTGTCATTGGTTCACGTCTGATAAATGAAATGTTGATTTGGGCTGGGTGGAAATGACAAGGGCAACCCACTTAGGAAACATTTCTTAGGCAAGAATTCATAAGATTAAACTGATATTTCAGTACATTTCAATCTGTTGTTCTGCTCTAAAACACTTTACTAAAAGACGTCTCCAAGAAAAAATTGTTCCTTCGATGTTCCATTTATTGGTTATAATATATCCTGCAAGAAAGTCATCCCTTATTCCCATTTGGCTATTTAGCGCAAATAGCAATTCCCAAAGATGGATTTGCTGGCTGGGAAATTTGGGATTTGCATGCCCAATGGATTGAGAGCTACTTCATGATGTAACAGGGAAGAACAATTCACTAAAATGACTTGCATAGCTCAGAACTCCCCAGGCCTGCGGTGTAAACGCCAGACAGGCAGACTGTAAATGCTTATAAGAATGCCTTGTTCTTTGTTATAGTGATATCCTGCCTTTTGTAGAAGAATTAAGGGAAGCATCTATAGCTCTTTCCATTTTCTTCTTTTACAGCAACTTTACAACAAGCTTATATAGGTGTTAATCTCAGCAATCTACTATATTATTGTCACCCAAAATGAAGGGGAAGAGAAATAATTTTCTTCTACTTTTATACATTCTGTATAAAATGTTAAATCTAACTATTAAAGCTAAAGCAGGATGTAAAAACATTCTAATTTGTCTTCATATTCAGCTGGAATATGAGTGTGTGTGTGTGTGTGTGTGTATATACACACACACATACATACATACATACACATACACACACACATACATACATACATACACATACACACACACATACATACATACACACACGTGTGTGTGCGTGTGTGTGTGTAAGACAGAGAGAGAGATCATTGCCAATGCTTAGGAATGAGACAATGATTTAATACATATGTGATAGACATCCAGACAGATGATAGATAGATGAAATTGCCTTACATTCAAAACTGTCCATCCATCCAGACCATTTGGTAACACCACTTCACCATGGCTGAAGCTGAAATTCTTTATGTCAGTTGGTACCCAATCCTCTTAATTAAGGATGGAGGGATTGAACCTGAAAGCTTCAGCAGACAAACTGTGCTGTCTTCCATGGTACTGAAGCATCTTCCCAAAAAGTATCTTACTTCTTGCTTAGGGAATTTTGAATCCTTGTCCTAATCCAGACAAAGTGATGAACAAACAAAGCTGGTTGGTCTGTTCCAAGCAATGTGAAAGACTTCAGGCCAGGGCAGTTGCTGTCAGATTTCAGACAATTTTGTGTATATAGTCCTGTTTTAGCTCAGAGGCTCCTTTGGTTATCCTAATGGATGGCCTATGTTTGATGACAGATGAAAGGTTCTGTTGATTATCCTACTCTTCTCATATTATATTCTGGATATGATGTCCAGGTGAAGTTTTCAGGCACCATGTGGCCGGAATTTCATTCTTACCTAGATCACTGATTTGAGATGCTGGTTTAGATCCTTGGTGTCTATGCTGTGGGACCTTGTAAGAGTCTATTCTTCCTCCCCAGTGACATTCGCTGAGAGAAGCCCTCTGGAAATTTGGGGCCAGGTGTTTATAAAGAGTAAGGAAGATGATCTTGACAGAAATGTGCAGAAACTGTTACCTAAGCAAAATGGACTGAAACATAATATTTGGAAGCAGCCCAGGTAGACACCTCCCTAATTCACTGAAGATTAAGGAGGAGGAAATACAGCACAATCAGACTTGCAAGATTCTGTTATTATAACCAGTCTTAATTCTGTTATTAAAACCAACTAAAAGTAGTTTTAGCTTTTCCATGGGGTTGATTTCCTGGTCTGGCCCTTAATAATTCCTTATTAATTCCTTAATTAATAAGGAATATGATTCCACAAATGGTACTGATCATACCAAATGCTAACATGGTTT
The DNA here is from genome assembly GCF_059951505.1 of Python bivittatus. NCBI lineage: Eukaryota > Metazoa > Chordata > Lepidosauria > Squamata > Pythonidae > Python > Python bivittatus. The sequence continues at coordinate 28,382,744 of NW_028277058.1, read as the reverse complement.
ATGCAAACTCTTCTGAGGAAATTATGGTTTATTTTTTGTAAGAAACCACTATTTGAAACTATGGTTGGTTGCTGATTTGCAAACCCTAGCTTGATTTAGATAAGGCTTATTGCTATATCTGAACTCAAAATTCACTTTTCGTGATCTGCATCGTTCTTCAGGGCTCGGCAGAAAAAAATGGAAAAAGCAAATCAAGAATTGCCTGAACAAACCATCATTATTTGTTTCTCTGAAACAGTGACTAGTGAATTCCTGGCTTAACTGTATATGTGAACCCAGGCCATAAAAATCTTATTTGCAGGCATTCTTCAATATAGTATATATTCTTAGAAAGCTCTACTTCTTTAACAGTGTACGGTGCAAAGCACACATTTAAGTTTCTCTTACAGTTTTTAAAATTTATAATACAGATGATGGTACCAATGGATATGGCATTTTTAAAATATACAAAAGCTGTTTCCTGATGTAAAGAGAGGAAATGGAATAAAACAGAGACCAGATAGTTCCACTTTCACAGTGACTGAAAATGAAATAGGAAAAACTTTTGTTTATTAAAACTCGATGCCTCTGCCTCATGAATTTCTCTGAATAGTTTTACTGTGGTGACTAGAAATGAACCAGAACAAGCAATAAAATCATAAAATGTATTTTGCAGCACAATACTCTCTATTTATAATGTTTACATTGTGTCTGCCATTGTTTATGTGGCTGAACGGGCACCAGCTCCTGCATAAGACAGCTTTTGCTGGCTTGGAAGAATTCCAGGATTTGCAGAAGTACAAAAATATATAAAACAAAACAAAAGAAGCAATTTCTGGAAAAAAAAATGGTTTACTGGTGCCATAAAATGTGCTGTTGTGGGAAAAGAGAAAAACTGAATGGGAAGAAAATGAAATAGAATCTCATGAAAAGAGGCAGGGATGACGCTTAGCAGTCTAATGTTTTGCTGAGGACTCGGGGTGATAAACTAACGTTTTATTGAGTTTCCACTTGAACAAGTATCTTTTTCTTTCCTCAACAGAAGGTGAATTCAATTTAAAATTGTCAGGAATATAGGCTAATTCTATCTCTGTGTATGATTTCCAGACTGTTGATATGAAATCTTTCTCTCTGCTACTTGGAAAATAATTTTGTTATAAAATAATATATTAGACATTTTAACAAAATAAAATGGGTGAATAGTTCAATGTGTGTAAAAACACAATTTCTACTCTATAATACTTCCAAAGAGTTTTGAAGCCGGCCGTACACTAAAACAGGCAGGAAACACAACAACCCAATCAGTGTTCCCCCTCGTCACTCAACAGGAAAGTGGCAGCAAATGCTGTTCAGTCAGTGCCTGCCCCTTTCCTCCCCAAGCTAAGCTGTTTCTGGAGTAACAAAGTCGTCTTCACACTCCTATTCCATACAAAAAGAAGGAAATGTTGTTCTGCGTCATATGCTGTACATGTTGGACTACCTTGTAGAAAATTTCAGTTGCTGATGTGAGGAAAAGGTTGCCTAGCCATCAAGATTTCCTTCTATGGGCATAAAACATCCCACTGAAAGCATAACACCGTAGTTTTACAGCTAGTCTTTTCCTAACACTGTAACCATGATTGTGGGTTGCAGGATATAACCTCTATGGTGGGGGATGGGGGTGGAAAGTTCAATGGCTGACAAGCATGGCAAAGTAAGAGTTAATACAGATTGCTTACATAAGCAAGAAAAAATGAATCCAGGAAGGTGGGGATATTGGGGCGGGGGAGGGATTAGGGTAACCAGGATTGTGAAATCGATAAGGAAGAGACTAGAAAGTTTAAGATTAGATTCAGTATAAAGTTGCCCTGGGTATCTAGTTCAGAACCTCACATTTTGGCAGGGGAAGGAAGGGGAAGGAAAAGTTTTCCACAAATGGCAAAATGACCTTCCCTCAAACCTTGCAGAGCTCCAATATTGCACATCAACCAACATATGTTCTGCAACTGGAATTTCACCTCAACTGATCCAGAAAAAAATTGGCTTAACTGTCCAGGAAAATAACATTATGGGAACTAAGTGACCTAGTGCCAATGCCAAGTTAGCATGTAAAGGAAGTCTGAATTTTGGAAAATTTAAATATGCAAACATTTTGTCCAAAAATTAGCTCCCAGTTGGAAATTCCGGGTGCTGCAGTTCCACATATCTGGGAAGTTCTATAGAGGAGTAAGCTGAGATGCATATTCACCACTTTTGAAATAGCAGACCAAGCCTTTGCAAGAAGTGCTCCATCTTTACCCCTTTACGGTCAATTATCTCTGACTCAGCTGCTTTGCTGTGCAGAGAATGTGAAAACGTTAGAAGTAAGTAATAACTATTTAACAATTTTATCTGAAAACTAGTTGAAAATGTCACTTATCAATGTTCAGAAACAAAACAAATAGCCGTAGCCACAAATCTAAGTGAAGTGATGGGAGAAGTTTGTAAGTATATTTTAAAGTTTGTATATAGAATAAAATGGCCCCACAAGTGTGGGGAAGAGGAAGTATCAAATTTAATCCATCATTATGCAATGCTTGAGATACTTATCCATGATCTTAACATAATTGAGAAAAATGGATGCTTCTTTTGAGCAAAGCAGTGATCAGTCATCCTTACTGGTGACTGAAAGCATTGATAATTGTCATAGAAGTTAGATGCTACATAGTCCATAAGATTTAAAGATAGCGAAAGTTTTTTATAAAGCCATGTGCATACTGTACATCTTTTCCAACAAACTAGTGATGGGAAGCTTATGTTCTACATATACTATCCAAAGAATTTTGTACTACCTGTATATTATCTCTCAGTTTCATTTCTGTAACTGCACAGGGCTTATGATTCGGCATTTGAATTCTACAAAGTAACTTTCAACTCCCTCCAGAAAACTTCCATGGAAGAAACAGATTATCCTAACCAGGGGTGACTCCCTAACTGCTTGGAGCAGCAATGCCCCATTTGTAGGAAACTTAAATACATCCCTAAAGTGAAAATTATGGAACCATCTATTGTAACATTTTTTCCTGCCCTGGTAGATTTTTAAATTAATATATTAATATATGCTTTTCACTGTTGTTTACTTTTTCCAGATTACAAAAAGACTCTTGATCTATCCTCCAGAGATTTCAGTCCTTAGGGATAATCATAGCAACTACCTAGAGAGGTTTGAGACAAAGGGAGCCTGGAAACCTAGAAGAAAACAAGTGTATTAGAGGAGAGAGAACATATTTTAAAGTGCTATCTAATGAGAAAGAATTTTATTATTTTCAGATTCTTTATTTGCAGAAGATTGGAAATAATGATAGTCAGCCAAACTACTGAATACGCTTGGAGGAAAGTCCACAAACAAGGGGATAATATTGAAGAAAAATATCAAAATTTTACAAAATAGTGAGCCATTTTTTAGACACTTCTGAACATTTTCATCAACTGGAAGATAGTACCCACTGGATTGGCATGAAGGAGGTAGAGAAATGACTGTGGGACTGGGAATGCCACTGGTTTCCATGTGGCTGTGATGGAGTTGGGTAGCCTATAAATTGAATGAATGAATGAATGAATGAATGAATAAATAAATGCACTTCTGAGCTGGAATCAGAGAATTTTATGGGTGAACCTTGCAAAACACATTTAAGATTGTTTTTAAAAGCATAGCACCAGTTATTTATTTGGTTCTGTCTTGTGCCTTAATCAGAACACATAGGATGATTGTAAGGCAGAGACCAAGAGTAAAGAGAACTTAGGTTGTTTTCACATTTGCAAAGCCAGTGCTAAGAAAAATTTATTGGAGCCAAACTACTTGTGATAACAAACCTAATCTTCACTCAACTACTCTACCATGTAAAGGTGAAATGGTTGGGAACCCACCCAGTTGAGTACAGAAGGTGGTGGAAATCATCTCTTTCTTTCTTGATTCTTGCTTGATTGATTGCTTATTGACTAACATGATTATTAAAACAGCAGAAGCTTGCACAGTCACTGGCACATATATATTGTGTCTTTAACCATTCAGACTTTTCATCCACAAATCTTTAGTGGTACATTTGTGGCTGTTAGCACCTATAAGAATCCTTACTTAGCCTTACCAAACTGAAAAGGCACTGCTGCAAGTGTTGCCAGATATGAAAAAGCTGTTGCAACTGGAACCGAAAAGCCAGAATGCAACGTTCATGAATATTTCACATGCCCCACTATATATGAAGTCTATATATTGTGACTTCCTCCTTGTCCACCTCCACTTGACAGAGGATTAATCACAATAAAGAACTGAACTGCATGACTGAGTTTTGCAAACAACTGCAACTGTTTTAATCATGAGACTATTTTGGTTGGCTGCACAGAGCACTCATGGTTAACCTCCAGTCAGTGAGGTTAATCTGGCATGCAAGATTACCCAATAAAGCCTACACAGCTTTCCAAAATTTATGTGACCCTTCCAAGGAAACTCTGTTCATATTCCCTTCCTTCATTCCAAAGAAATCAGAGATGTCCCCTTACTTTTTCTGAGCAGAACACCAGAAGGTAGCAAAGACAGGGCTTTTGTTTCTTGAAGCTCCACCATCTGAAACCATCCAAGCTACTGGGAATGTGTGTGGAGGACAATGGCAAGCTTCTTTTCCTTAACTCTAGACTAGAGCAACACTTTCTCAAGGGGATTTTTTTTTCAGTGCCACAGCGTGAACTTATATTTCCTCTGCTATTAGCCTCTGGAATAGCCGGTGATGCAGCAGAGGGAAGGAGTCTGGGAAAACTGGGAAAGGACGTCCACATGACTAAAAGTGAAGACAGTTGGGGTCCAGCTATACTTGTTCAGTTTCTCTCTCACACCGAAGAGAACTCCAAAGACATTGATGAATAGATGAGGCATTTTTAGAACAGTCTTCCTCAACCACATGCCCTCTCAGTGTCCTGGAGTATAGTTCCATAATTCCAATCTTGCATGTTCAATTATCATATAAGTTGAGAAATATAGGAAATGCACTCTAACATATCTCAAGGTCACCAAACTGGGAGACAATATCATAGAAAGCTTGAACCAACCAAGCCTTGTGCTGGATTCCTTATGCATGTTATTTCTTTGCCTACATAATTCACACTAACCATGGCAAAAAGGAGCCTTATAAGCTGATGGCATCACAATCGCTTCCTTTCCTAGCTCCTTGGTCATGGGATTCTACCTGCCATATTTCAAAATAAAGTTCATTTTATCTATTATTCCAGCTGCTAAATGTCCAGTCAAGGTCCAGTGAGGTTTATGCCTTTCAGACAATCCCTGACCACTTGGTGAATTGATTTACTGTCATTAGACAAGCACAAGCTGTCAGCAGATGTATACAAATACACACAAATACATTGTGGATAGATCTTGGCAATACATTCCCCCTGCTCCTTCCTCCCGTTTACTAAGGGGATTCTTAGGTTTCCTGCTTGGTATAACTTTGGTTCCCATGTGTTGTCATGTTGCCTGTGGAAAGAATATGTGTTTGAGTATTTGGAAATGAAGACAAATATAGGGCAGGGAGAGAGGAAATAATTTCTTATTTTGTTTTATGATGTTGTTGTAAATATCTTTGGCTAGCTGCAAGTTACATAAGAATTTAGGGACTTTTTACTGGGATAAAAGGATTTGGGCCTGCTTACCTATAACAACTTAAAGTCTTCCTCGAGTTGAGCTAGTGACTATGTGGACATTTTTCCACTTTTTTTTTTCTTTCTGAGAAGCTTTACAGTACTGCAGTGACTTCCCAGTCTACCCACAGCTGTGCTATTTCCTCATGGTCTCTCATTCAAGTGTCAGCCAGGTCCCACCATGCCCATCAGCCAAGACCCGCTAAGGGCTGCCACCTACTGAGATTGTTTACCTAAAGATATCTAACAATAGATACACATTACATGAATTTGCAGAAAGGAGGCTTTGGCCATCATCCTTAAAAGTGTCTTTTTAAATTGCAAACTCTGAAATATTTTGAAAATGTCACAGATAGAGGGATCTGGACAGAGATAATGCAAGGTTCTGGATTTAATGTTCTCAAGTGGTCTTTTTTAGGGTAGTAGTGGCATTGACAGCAAGACATCTTCTGAGAATCATGCATGGGTCTCCCCTCCTCCCTCCACATACATACACACACATACATACACACAATAAGGAGTTTCTTTCTTAGGGGGAAGAACAGGGCCAGAGCTAATTTATAAAAGGGGAGCAGTGAATTTGGGAATCCTGTGTCAGCATTGGCTTTAAATGCATAAAACCAGGACTGTGGCTGTTGGCGCTCTCTCTCTCTCTCTCTCTGTGTCCCCCCTTCCCCTTTCTTTCTGGTAAGTTGCACCTCTGAATCTGGCTGTAAAATCCTGACTGGACTGCATTACTGTTCCCAGCCTGCCCACCCCTAGCCCCAGTCTTTCAATAAACTGATTTTGTGACGAGATTGCAAGGTGAAAGCTCTTGCATTCTTTCTGCAGAACTGATATGGCACATAATGCCTAAACATTTCAGTGGACTTTACCTCCTTCCCACCACCTTACAAGCCAGCAAATTCATAGATGTTCCTCTTTGCAGAGTGGGAGGGGGGGCTCCTTGGAAGCCGGGCCCACCAGATGCAGAGAGACTTCTTTTCGAGTGAATGTACGTAGGCGTACCCAAGCTTTGCCTCTGGCTGCAAATCGAAGGCATAGCGGACGCGGCGGGATTTTAACGCGGGTCGTTTTCTCACTGCCTATGCGTGCTGATTCCTGAACTAACTTCCTTGTCCTTGGTGGCTTTTCGTGTTGCAAACCGGGCATCACGCAGTGAGGGAAGGTTAATGCGTGGGAATTATCCCTTTCAAAGCCAAGAACTGCGAGGAAAGCGCGCGCCCGAGCGGGGGAATCTCCCATCTCGATTTCAGGCTATGGGAACAATGGACAATACAGCGCCAGCAGCCACCCTAGGAAATGCCAAACGACTTTCTCTTTTACGCTACACATTAACTCCGGCCCACGCTTGGCTGTAATGACAAGCCGGCCCCTTCTGCCACAATTAGTATGCTTGCCCGGAGGAGAGAATAGGAACCGCAGCGCGCTTTCCTTTTTCCTGACTTTTTAAGGTCATCGGCGCTATTAGTCCTTTCAGATTCCTCGGCTCGTTAGGAAACAGCAGGAACATGTGCGTGCTGGATTTCTTAAAGAAAAAAAAAACACGTGCATTTTTTAAGGGGTTCACCAATGGAAGGTACAAAGGAAAACTACCAGGGCTCTTGTAAAAAAAGGAAGGACAGCATCTCGTCAACTCTAGAAAGATTATTTTAAAGAGGAGGGGTCCACGATCAAGGCAACTCGAGCTGCAGGATGAAACACCCGGCTGTGAAGTGCCCTTAACGAGCGCGTTTGTGTAGGGAAAACATGGAGAGCGAAAGGCTGCCTTTTGTTCTTCCTTTAATTGGACCATTTGTTGAATAATCGCTGGGCTGCTCTGCTTGAGCTTTAACAGAAGGAAACTCGAGCCCCAGACGCGCGGCTCTAGTGGCTGTGCCTTCCCCTCTCCTCCCCTCCCCGCACCTTTCCTCCTTCCTCCCGCTGAGCTGCTGTTGCTGCTTGTTTGCACTCGGCTTATCCGGAGCGGAAATTCCTTTCCGTTTTTGTGAATGACAAACTCATTAACAATTCATCAACACAACCTGTTCCAGCCGGCCGGTTTCCACGGCAACCGCTCCTTCCGCAAGCGCTGATTGGCCGAGTAAGAGAATGTATCCATTGAGACGTTCCATGTTTGTATCCATTGAGGAACTGCCTGGCGCTGAAAGAGGGGGGATAGTGTGCGGGGTTGATTAAAAGGGACATTGATCACATCAAGTGGACTTGAAAGAAAGAAAGAAAGAAAGAAAAATAGGAGGCAAAAAAACAAGAGAAAAGCAGGAGGTGGTGTTTGGGGCGGAAAGCAGGAGGTGAGAAAAGAAGTAGGAGCCAAGGCCATGAAAAGCTGCACACGGGAGCGGCAGGCAGAGCAATAACACCAGGGGCCAGCGCCGGGTCTAGCTAGGTCGCTCTAGGTTGCATTTCCTTGTGCTGTGCAGAACAGCGCTTCGGCGCATTTAACTGGAGCTCCTACTTTCCGGGAGGAAAAGAGCGATGTTAATGGACCTAAACTAAGGAGGTTCCTTGAGGGGGTCTCCGGGAACGACCAAAAGAAAGAAGTCCTCCCGGCACAAGAGCAGCACTCCGGCTTGCAGCGCACAGCCGGGCGAAGAGACGGCTCGGCTGGCTCCCTCTCCCGTAGGCTGAGCCGGACAAGGCTCCGAACGGGCTGAGTTAGGACGGACTGCCGCTCCGCACGGGGCGCGCGCCGCCACTCCATCCCGCTGGTGCTGCGGCCCTTTGGACGGGGGCGCTTTGCGGAGCTGCCCACCCAGCCTGGCCTGCCAGAGTCTTCCCTCATGCTAGATACGCTTCGCCCGCCGGTAGCCTCTCTCGCGTCGGACATGGCGATCTGCAAGACGGTGGCGTGGCTGAAGGAGCAGCTGGAGCTGGGCAACGAGCGGCTGCTGCTGATGGACTGTCGCCCGCAGGAGCTGTATGAGTCCTCGCACATCGAGTCGGCCATCAACGTGGCCCTGCCGGGGATTATGCTGCGCCGTCTGCAGAAGGGCAACCTGCCGCTGCGCGCCCTCTTCTCCCGGGGCGAGGAGGAGCGCGAAAAGTTCGCCCGCCGCTGCGGAACCGACACCGTTATCCTGTACGACGAGAGCAGCAGCGACCGGAACGAAAACACGCTGGGCGACTCCGTCCTGGGGCTGCTCCTCAAGCGCCTGAAAGATGATGGCTGTAAGGCCTTCTACCTGGAAGGTGAGGGGTTAACCAGGTCGACTCGACTTTCCCGGGATCTCCCGCGCTTTTTTTTTTTTAGATTTTTTATCCCGCCTTTTTCTTTTTATAAATAACTCAAAGCGGTGAACATACCTAATACTCCTTCCTCCTCTTATTTTGCCCCCAACAACAACCCGGTGAGGTGAGTTGGGCTGAGAGAGAATGACTGGCCCCTCCTCCTCCTCCTTGCCTCCGCCACCCAGACCCGCAGCGTCTCCTCCCCGCTCTGTCCTTGTTCCTTTACCACCAGCCCCCGGTATCTGGCCGCAAGGCGCCCTTGCCCTCCGCGGCCCGGAGCGGAGCGCTGCCAGATGGCCCTGAGATTAAAGCCTCTTCTAGGCTGCAGTCTGCAAACACCGCCCCCCCCCCCGTTTCAATCCTTTGAACTCGTTCCTGGGCAGGCTTCGAGGCAAGCTCCCGCCTCTGGAGTCCATGGATGGCCGGAACGTGCCCCTGATAGTAAAGGAGCTCTACTCCTTCTTAAGGATTCCCCTCGTAGGGAAAATCCCGACTCCAGAAAAGCGACGTAGCAGGTGGTTGCCTCTGGCGTCAAAACGCCTAGCGCCTGCCCCTTCCAGAGAGAAAGAGCCCGCTCTTGGCGGAGGGGGGAGCAGGGAGCACTCAAGCAGCGGCTTCACCTGCCTTCCCCCAGGAATAGTCCAGGCTCTGAGCAGTCAAGGTTGCCAAATCAAGCTTGCCTCCTAAATGGAATAATGTGCATTGCTTTCTAAAATTCCTCTCTTCTTAGCCATTAATACCCTTTTTCATCTAAAATATTCTTTCAAAGGATATTTTATTGTGTTTTATTTCAAAGCCTATTTTTATTGTTTCAATAAAAGATACTGGTTATATGTGTAGGCTAAGGAAATTCTTTCAAACAAAGGATGTCCTTAAGGAACAGCCAATAATTCTACTGTATCCTTGTTTGAAAAGCCAGGCAGTAATTTTGGCATCCCTAACCTCATAACATCCAGAGGTACCTTAGAGATCATGTAATCCAGTTTCCTGATCAGTGATGACCTACAGTTCTTGATCCCTATCCTTGCTACCACTGTTCTTGCTGGTTGGAGTGACGGTGGTACAAGCTTTGTATTTGAAGGTTATCAAGATGTGGGGAATTGAAACAGGGAAGGTATGTAGGATTTGAATTTTTAGCATGTTGCATTGCCTACTTAGCACTGGAGGCATGTGAGAGCCCAGATAAAAACAGCTCAATGATACTCCTGTGGTGGCAAAAACAGAATTAAGCAATTGGAAACATACTACATATTCCAGGTCTGGTTTCCAAAGTCTGAGTTAATGGTTGATGTACTGCTGCTGTTGGATCAGCTGTAATGCCTGGAATCCAGTTACATAGATTCCCTTTTACTAAGGAACAATTATAGTTACGTTCAACTTGTAGTACTGTTCTACTAAAGTCCACAGAACAGAAATGTTTCAAAGCTGTAACTAATATCTCCAATTAACAATCCTACTTTTTATAGCTGCATCAGTCCCTTTTCAATTTTCTTTCTAGTATTTTTAAACCATAACGTGTTCTGGGACTTCTGGGTCTACCAGTTATAGGACATCTAAAGGGAATTCTCTCCATTCCAACCATTTCTTTTTGTTTTCTTCCCAGGGGGTTTCAGCAAGTTCCAGGCAGAGTATGCCTTGCACTGTGAAACTAATCTAGACAGTTCATGTAGCAGCAATTCTCCGCCTTTGCCAGTCTTGGGCTTGGGTGGTCTCCGAATCAGCTCTGACTCATCTTCAGATGTGGAATCTGATATTGACCGAGATCCTAACAGTGCCACCGACTCTGATGGCAGCCCTTTGTCTAACAATCAGCCTTCCTTCCCAGTGGAAATCTTGCCATACCTCTACTTGGGCTGTGCCAAGGACTCTACTAACCTGGATGTTCTAGAAGAGTTTGGTATTAAATACATATTGAATGTCACCCCCAACCTGCCCAATCTCTTTGAAAATGCTGGCGAGTTTAAGTACAAGCAGATCCCTATCTCTGATCATTGGAGCCAAAACTTATCCCAATTCTTTCCTGAAGCCATCTCCTTTATAGGTAAGGTTGCAAAATGGTTCTTAATTGTCTTGTAGTAGCACTTTATTAGCAGCAAGCCTTCCAAAGGCTACTTTATATGCATTTTACACAAATCTTTCAGATTCCAATGGATGTCTCTTGTTTTATCCATTTATGCTGGCATAATTTCAATTTACAATATATATTGATACTTTAGTTATTCATCTCATTCTGAAATAACACTTTGATAATTTAATCCAGGAAAATGGATTAAGAAAGAGATATTCTAGGGTGTTTTTTTTCCCTGTTATTGTTTTTTCTGTTACAATTTTAGGTTTTAATAAAAATCCTTTTTATGAAGAATGACTTCCATGGTCTGTATGTGGTTCTCGGCATTTCCTTCTTTTTGTTTTTAAAGGAGCAAAACTTTGGGGCAGAATTGTACCAGAAAACAGAAATAGTCCAGGCAGTTATACTTTTTAATCTCAATTTGGCTTGATTGCTTAATCTCATTAGACTGTAATATATTTTTGTCTCTGACTGCAATCCTGTGTACATTGTCTCAGAAATATGTGCCACCAAATGTTAAGGCTGAAAACTTCTGTATACTTCTGATGGAAGTAAATCTCACTGAATTCAATATTTACTTCAGAGTAGGCATGGATAGGGCTATGTTGATTATGCTAATAGCATGCTTTTTTTAATCATTAGATCATTTTCTGTTCAAATATTAATTACAGTTTGGATCTGCTCCCATCCTAGCTGTAGTGGCTGTATGACACTGGCTAGGCAATCCTGGTTTAGCCAATTCCTTAAAGTATCTTTAAACAGGCCTTTTCTTGGGAATACTAGCACTTGAACGTATCAGATGTGCTCACAAGTAGGGCTAGACATGAACAGTTGCTTTTTCTCTACTCCTTGTGAAATGATCCAGTTATGCTGGACTTCTTTTTTCATTTTGCCAGGGCCCTTGTGTGTCAATGAATACTGTACTGTAATCTGATGGAGCTGTAGTAGTAACAAGCAGAATATAGGTAATTTGAGCTCAGAAAGAAGAATCTGTGGGATGGGAGCTGCAAATCTCCAGGCATTATAATGCATTTCTTATGACAAAGGAATCCATTTTCTAACCATGTTGACATCCTGCTTCTCTTAATGGGCTGTCCCCTGTGACTTCTAGTCCCCCCCCCTTTTTTTAAACAGCTGAATACTTTCATTGTTCAGCTGCAGTGCATTACCCTTGGAAAACCATTTAATAGACCTCTGCAACATCCCTGCCTTATAAAATGGCAAAATTATAGGGATTCTCCTCCACTTAGTAATAAACCCAAGCTAAACATATATAAGGGTTTGGGGGTGGGGGGAGGAGAGATTCTTTCTTCATTTGTTTGTTTAAGCCTCTTGGAAAATTGCTTTATTTTCTCAGTCAAATCCTATCTGAACTCCTGTATCTGACCAAGTTTCTACAACAAATGACTTCTATAAAATACTTTGCTGCTTCCTTTTCCAATTCTATCTAGAATGTGATTTTAGAAAGAATTCCTGTAGACAGCCAATAAACATGACCAATGAAATTACAAGAACAGCTCTTGTAATATATTTCAGATTAAGAGTTATTGGGGTTATCCCAGCATGTTGGGATATTCTTTAAATTAAACCCTGCTTCTAGAAGATGGGTATGTCAGGCAGGATAGGCAAAAAGAGTTCATGACTACTTTTCTATGTGCAGGACACTGGAATACCCCTCCGTTACAAGGAAGCAGTTCAATGTTCTGTGCACAGAGTAATATGCATTTTAGCCATGTGTGTGCATCCAGGCATTCAGTCACACAACTGTAGGCTGAGTGAAACAGCCCAGTAAAGATTGAACCATGTAATTTCACTATTTGCTTTTAACATTAGAGAATATTTTGTGCTTTACTGCATAGAAAGATCTATGCATGATCAGAAAGACCTGAGTTCAAGATCTGTTACTACCTTGAACTATTTGGTATGACTTTTGCCAAATCTGCTCAAAGAGTTCTTGGGAAAAGAAATCAAGCCAGTTTTTAAAAATACTATGCAAGCCTAGGCAGGAGAGGGTGCAGGAGAGTGTTAAGAAAAGTTACAACAGCAATTCACTTATGTCTCATCTCACATCAGGAGCTCATGTTATCTGAAACAGGAAACAAATGTATGACTTAATAGTCTCTTGTCTCTGTCCTTTCTTCCAACAGATGAAGCTCGGGGGAAAAATTGTGGGGTGCTTGTGCACTGCCTGGCAGGGATCAGTCGTTCAGTCACCGTGACAGTTGCATATCTTATGCAAAAGCTCAACTTATCCATGAATGATGCCTATGACATTGTCAAAATGAAGAAATCCAATATCTCCCCCAACTTTAATTTCATGGGACAGTTGCTGGACTTTGAGAGGACTCTGGGGCTGAACAGCCCCTGTGATAACCGCATGCCCAGTCAGCAACTATATTTTACTACTCCTTCCAATCAAAATGTCTTCCAGGTGGACTCTTTGCAATCTACGTGAGGGCCAACTGATCATCTGTTCTTTCAACCTTGGGTATTGTGATCATTCCACGATGCTTCTCTTTTGACAGCTGCAGAGAACTGCAACTCTTGTGGGCCCTGTATTTTGGTAGTAGCTGCCTCTGATTGAACACAATAAAGGTTACAATATTTGAAATCTGCTGTTGCAAAGTGAGGGACCTTGCTGGGTTTTCCCAGCAGAAGAAAAACACAGTAAGCTACTGCTTCAAGTTGGACAGTATATTGTGCTTAATGCACAAAAGACACTTATGCAGTGACTTAAAATTTAGGGTTTCCAAACACAGATGGGAGAGAATGAACACTATAAGTACACATCTGTGTATGTGACACTGGGAGTTATGTAATATGTGCATTTATAATATATGTTGTCTTCAGTGAAGACTTGATTTTTTTTTCCTTAATACTGATTTAGGGAAGCCAAAGAGAGATTTCAGTTCAATGTATTTGGGAATATCTGTCTGCAAAGAGTTTTGTAATACCCAGCTTGATCAATGTAAATCTTTTCAATCTCATGAATGACATGAAAGTTGCAAGAGATCAGCTTGAGAGATATCATCTCTTTGCATTCTCCAGTGATTATTACTTTTGGAGCACAAATGACTCATCTGCAGCATGCTTAATTTCATTGTAGAATTAGGCAAACTTCCTTGGTTATAAATGAATATCTATGCCTTTGAGTTTGTTTATTCAGTTTTGTGAATGAATAGTCTTTTCTATAGTTATATAATTTTTATTTTGGGGGGTATATCATCAGTTTGGTCTCATGATTTTTGGGGATAGGACCCTTGCCTTTATAAAGAATCCCTGTTGCATTCTTTAAAAAAATGGAGGAAATCATTTCTTCAAACTGAAGGATTGTACCCTAACCCTTTTTATTGGTCCAATTCTAAATATATATACATATTTTTAAAAAGTTGATAAATGCTAAACAGTGCATTACCTCTGTGCAAACACTTCAGGGAGCTTCACCTCAAATGCAATATTTTGCATTTATTTTTGTAGAAAACTGGAAGTGTGTGTGAACATTGTGTACCTGTATAAATGCAAGAAGATCTTGCACATGATTGTCAGTAAGGGAGAGTCTCAAATTTGCTAGTGTAAAGTTGGGATGTTATTCTCAATATGTAAGAACTTAAATTATTAATAAATGACTATTTTTGGTTATTGAGAAACTGGGTTTTATGTATTATGTAAGGACGTTCATAAGTGAGACCAAAAGCCAAGACTATCTTATAATCTACAAAAAGAGGAATGAAAGTTTGCATGTATTTTAGTCTTAAAAATACTTTCAGCCCAAGCCAGAGAATAACATCTGGGCACAGCTGCATTGGTGGTTTTTTTTTTTTTTTAATATACTTTATTGGAGATGTGGAGTAGATTTTGGGATGTCATTCTTTATTGCATTAATTTCATTGGGATGTGTGTTCAATGCACAACCAGGTGGGAGTCTACATCGTTATATTTGGGCAAGAGTGCATACTTTGAAAGAGAATTCTTTTGAAAATAATGCAGTGATCCTTGCCCCTGTGATTGCTGTTTACAGCTAGTGTATTGCCTTCCCTGAAGTATGCTTTGTTAAGGCCAATTCTAACAAGATTGTTAGAAGAAAAGAATCGGAGTGTTTTAGTGACTCAAAAGCTGAACATTAAACAGCTATGATGCAACTGAAGTAAACGCAGTCCTAGACTCCATTAACAGAAGTCTTGGGTCAAAATCAAGCCATCAATCTTTCTGTCCAGTGTTGATCAGACCACACCTAGAATTTTTCATCCAATTTTAGGAAGGAGAGTGACAAACTGGAGTGTGTCCGGATGAGAGCAATGAAGATGATAGAGGGCTTGAAGAGAATCATTAAAGGTGATTGGGCATTATTAGTTTGGAAAGGAGAAGACTATGGGAACACATGACTATCATCAAGTATCTGAAAGGCTATCTACATGGGACAGAACTGTTCAAAGTTGTTCCAGAAGACAAGGCAAAACAATAGGTTTTCATTAACAAGGAAGTAGGTTTTGGTTGGATTAAAAAAAAAAAAATACTAATAGGAAGAGTTGTTCAACAATGGAGCGCACAGCCTTGGGAAATCTTTCACTAGAAATGATAACCGTTGAATGGCCATCTGTCAGAGATGCTCCAGTACTGGATTCCTAAACTAAGCAATGGGATAATTTACCATAAAGATGTACATATTTCCCTAATTTTATGGCACTTGAGAACATACACATTTTATCTGGGAGGGAAAGTTGCCTACTTTTCTCCCATTTACTTAGAGGACATTTTATTCCTCTTTATCACATCTTATTTACGAGATGTCTGCAGCATCAGCATGTTACTGAATTCTTTGTTTTTCAAATAAACTGAATACAAAGTTGGTATCGTGCATCCTCACAACATCTCTGTTAATTTTCTCTGGAAACTAGGATTCCAAATTTTGTTATCTTAGCCAATATTTTAATGTGGTCTTCCCCTGTCCATTTAGCATCTTTTCCCACCATGGTACAATTTTGTCTTTCAAATACACTTTTTCCAGTATGTTAACATTCTTTATTAGCTAAAAAGCCTAAGCTACAGACTAGGAAGTCACTCTTTCAAATATCACATCTGGCACAAACTGTAGAGACTAGCTTAAACCAGCCGTGACACTTCATCTGATATGACCTGTCTGCCAAGTCCCCATAACATTTGTAACAACAATGTTCATGAGGCACTTTGGATATTTCAGACTGCTTAAATCCCAATGAGTTACATGATGTTAAAATTACAGTTTAATGAGGCAGCTTTGGTTGCACTTGTTGATGACCTGTAGGGGAACTGGGATGGCGGTGGTGCATCCATTCTTGTGCTCCTTGATCTCTCAGTGGCTTTCAATACTGTTGACCATGATATCCTTCTGAGCCAGCACCGTGGGATGGGGACTGGGGGCACCATTTTACAGTGGTTCTCTTCCTTTCTCTGGGGTCAGCTTCGGTCAATTTTGGTAGGTGGGGAGATTGTTCCCCAGGGCCCTCCTTTGTAGGGTGCTGCAAGGTTCTATTTTCTCTTCCTCTCCTTTTCAACATCTATGTGAAACTGCTGGGTGAGGTCATCCACTCTTTGGGGTTCGGTATCATCAGTATGCTGATGATACCCAATTATATCTTTCAACTCCAGGTTGAACAAGTGAAGTTCAAGCTGTCGGGGTTCTGTCCCAAAGGCTGGACAGTGATCTTCACCCAGGCCTTTGGTGAATATGATTTATGCTCCCTTTTCTTCTTCCTTTTTTTTTTTTTTTTTGGTTCCCATCTGGATTTGTTATCTCTGCCATCTTTGCTCTTTTTTGCTTTATGTTGTTTTCTTGATTTAAGTGTTTTTAACAATTTGTAAACCACCCAGAGTCATTGGGAGTTGGGTGGCACATAAATTTAATAAATTATTATTACATTATTATTACAGTTAATTTCCTGGAAGTTGATGGATCTTTGACTGGATCCAGCAAAGCTATTATTTTTCATGGGACACAAATTTCATTTTACATACATTTGTTCAGTATGTTACATGATGCATTTAGATCAAATGGCAAGTTGATGACATAGCATAAATTGGATGGCAAAAATTAAAACACAGAGCAAGAAAGCAGATAGCGTGTAACCAATGTGTCAACAGCATGGTTCTTCATCTAAAATTGCTTCCCTTTCTAGTGATAGAAGTCAACCAAAGCTAAAGCCACAAGAATGTTTTGCATCAGAACTTCCTGTTTATTTCAGCCCCAAATTGTGCTGAACAAAAAATGATTGTTTTAGATACTTGAAACTGAATTGAAAAAGCATCCAAAACATCAGTAGTGGTGGTATGGGTGGGTTAGTTTCACAGAAGCAGAGCTTAGATTGAGTGCATCTATATACAGTAGACGCAAAGTGAGTTGCAGAATAACCTGCTTTGATTTGGACACAAAGATTTTTCAATTTCTCCCCATGTTCATGTACAGAACCAGGCAACAAGAATGGTCATCTGCGCTTAACCTTCCTGTTCTTCCTTTTCTTTCCACAAATGTGGAATAACAAAATGCCTTTGGACCTGTAACTCTAGAAGCCATCATTCTGGAAGCACCCTGATTGTAACCTAGAACTGAGGGTTTCCTTTGCCTTCTCTGTCCTGTGTCATTCAAAGCAGAAAAAATGTAAGCTGCTCCAGCAATTTCCTGTCCAGCTGCAGCTCACTTTTTTTCTTCTTCTTCTTCTTCTTCTTTTAATATGCTCTGTGGATAAATTTAGCACTGTTTCCTCACTGTGGATTATTAATCTGCTTTCCTCATTTGAGTCCATGGAGCTCAGCTCCTACTGTTCTGCCGAAACCAACAGATGGCCTCCCTGCTACTTCCTCTCGTTTTGCTGTGGTTTTGCTGTCAGGCCACTTCTGAAATTAATAACGTTCCCTGGCTGAGTGCCACAGGCCATTACTGGAAAAAGGAAGTAACACATCTGAATAGCAGGAAGCCAGGCAGGGTCACAGTGTGAACTAAACCAGCTGAGCATAATTTGAGTCTCTTCCATTCAGCTGCCCTTCTTTTTTCTCCCTCTCCCTTTTTTTTAAGGATAGCGTACTGCAACACATCCCTCACATTTCATAATCAATGCATCTCAATGAAAGCTTTCTACTCAGCTGACTTCAAAGGTCTGTGCAGGTTCACAGAACCCATTCTGGAGTGGTAGAGAAGCTCCAAGGGAGCTGGTGGGAAGTAGTGGTCACTGAGTTTCAGAACATTTTTAATAAAGAATGATGTCCTACATTATTTGCTTTTATTTAAGGATTTGTTTACATGTGGAGATGACCAAACTATGGTTTTATCAGGCACAGACAAGGACTGAACCAACAAGGATGAGAATAGGAGTGGGGAGGGTCAGGTTTAAATTTTTACCCAACCTGAGCCATGAAGTTCAGTAACTATCCATTTGCTGTTTCACCTACCTTACAAGATTGATATGAGGATAAAATGGAAGAAGATAAAAACAGGCATACTGCTTGGGATACCTTGAGGAAAATGTATAAAAATAATAAAATATATAGTAATGAGAACCCTGACTTGCAAAGTAATTTCTACATTCAGTTAGGTCAGAACTTACAATCTATAGCATCTTGAATAAGCACCTTATTCCTTTGATGTAGGCAAAGCCCATAGCTCTTCACTTCACAGTGGATTTGCAATTGATAGGAGCAAAATCAAAAATAGAAAAATGTGTTGTATGAGTGGGGGTCTTTTTGATCACATCATGGAAAGGTTATCCTGGTGCATTTATGTCAATTTTGTTGCTGTGCTTTGAAGCTTAGAACTCTTTGCCCCACCACCACACTGGAGGAAAGGAAAGGAAAGGAAAGGAAAGGAAAGGAAAGGAAAGGAAAGGAAAGGAAAGGAAAGGAAAGGAAAGGAAAGGAAAGGAAAGGAAAGGAAAGGAAAGGAGGCAGGCAGGCAGGCAGGCAGGCAGGCAGGCAGGCAGGAAGGAAGGAAGGAAGGAAGGAAGGAAGGAAGGAAGGAAGGATATAGATAATTAGAAATATAAAGATATATAGGTATACATGTGCAAACATACACAAACACATACACAAACTAAAAATTGGTTTTATAAGTCATTAGTTTTGAACTATGCAAATGTATGAGATATTTTGAAATGAGAAAATAATCTCATTTTCATGAGTAAAGTTACTGCAACTGTAATCATTCAGAGAGCCACACCAGTTTTCTATATCTTTGGGGAAGAATCCAAATCAGTCTTGCCTTTGGACATATATATTGGTCATTTTAATTACAATGTTGCTGTACTTTGTAGTCCCCGATGCCTTTCCCACCTTCCACCCCCTTTCCCACCCTCCATTCCAAAATCCAAAGGGCCTGTATTTTTAACTGGAATCAAGCAGGTTCAGAATATCATCATATAGTGTCTTTCTGAAATCTAATTGGTGTGCATGCCATTTTCAGAAGGAAGCTAGAAAGCAGGGGGAGGGGACAATATAACTCTTTACATTTTCTATGTTTTTAATAAGAACAATATCAGTTCTCTAGAATGAAGACATTAAGCTTCTGCATTGGTCCTACATCCATATCATATTGGGTATCATGCAAGGGCAGCAAACTGATTTATGTACTTCCATCTCAGAAAAGTTGGTACATTGCAGTATGAATTGTTGTTCTGTCTGAAGTAGCAAAGTACCTTGCACTGACTCTATCCAAATCTCCATTTGAACCCATTATTCTGGCATAAGCCAAAATGACTCATATCATTTCATTTCCTAAGGTACTTAATAGAAGCCATATGCAGGCATTGGCTTATGCATGAATACAGCTAAACTGAGGATGGGGACATGAATGCCATACAAGTCCTATAAGCCTGTGTACCTGGCTGCTGAAAAAGACGGTTATATGTTGAGCACAAAGCTCTACAAGGGAGCAGTAAGTATGTATTCAAAGCAGGTCTCTACGTGTTATCAGCTTCCCTAATTATAGACAGGACTGCAGCTTCGTCCAAAGATGAATATAGCCCTTTTCAGATCTTCACACTGACCACATTCTTTTCATGTATGTGTGCACCAGAGATAAATGTGACCCCAGGAATAATCCTCTCTCTGAACTAGTACATTAGAAACAGCTCTCATATTATAGAACAGGTAGAAAACATATTCATAAGGAGGAAATCTGTGGATTCTTCCAATACTTGATTTATATTTATATTTATAATATCCTTCATTAAGAAGTTCCAAAAGGCAGTTTAAAGTTAAGAACTGCTTGCTAGGATTTCATATGTTAAAAAGGTACATTTTACAGACAAGATATTTCATTCTTCAACCCTTAGCTTAGAATAATGTTTTTATCTATTTGTTATTCTATTTAATTGTTGTACGCTGCCCAGAGTTGCTTTGTGTGAGATGGGCAGCTATACAAATGTGATATATAAATGAATGAATGAATGAATGAATAAAGTTTTTAATATACACAATGTGTAAACTTTCTCTCAGCAGGTATATCTTCATTACCCTTTAAGAGGTGACTGCTAAGTCCATGAAAACTATCCTTTAAAAAGGAATTTCCGGACCGTGAGAGCTATTCAGCAGTGGAACAGCCTGGCTCCTGAAAGTATGAGTGTTCCATCACTGAAGATTTTCAAGTAAAGGTTGGCCAGCCATTTGTCTAGGATGCTATGAAGATTCCTACCCTGGGTAAGGGTTGGACTAGAAGTCTCTACAAGATCCTTTCAACACTATGATTTTATTATCTTTTCTTCTACATACACACAGAAAAGGACCCAGGCACATGTTTGTTTCTAAGGAGGTGATTGAAAGTGCAGAGACAAACAGGACTTCCCATTCAATTGTGCCATCACTTCTACAATGTGTCAACCAGCTTCTTTAATCTCTACGCAGGTAAAAAGACCTCAGGACATGCAGAATTTGCTGCCTAGAGTGGAAAACAAAATGGCACTCTTTCCTATTCCATGCATAAATGTTGACTGGACTGGCAATTATCCTTTTCTTCTGTAATGACAATAGGACAGGTCCCAGTTCCCTCCTCCAGCTCCTAATTGCCAATTCTTAGGATGGAGCTGACCACTATGCTCAGGGATAATTTTGGACCTGAATGTGTGGGAACCTATCTTTGTACCCATCACAGCTCTTCAACATTAAGAGAATCCTGCAGAAGGAAATTTGTATATTAAGTCTTTGCCCACAGCAGGCACCTCTAAAGTTTCCATGTACCCAACATATGTTCCCATAATTCATAATAATGTATAACAAGAGAATGATGGGTATGCTGAGAAGGGAGACAGAATAACCCCACCCAAGCATGAGAAGTAGAATTGCAGATCTATATTTGGGAAGGGAAATAATTCTAATCTATTTCACAACTGTGCCAGGTCCACAGGAAGACAAAGGATCCTCCAGCTGGCCAAGTTCTACTAATAAATTGCCCAACTTGTCAATTTTAAAGATCTAATGACCACACATACACAGACAAATACTATGTGGGAGGTCTGTTTATTTTCAGCTGGAGATTGGGGTGAAGACCTTCTTCATAGTGTCAGCTTGAACTCTATTGAAATCTGTTAAAGACATAATCCTGTTTTCCTTTCAAATATGCCAGTGTGTTTATGTGTATGTCAGGATGGGGAAAGAATGCAATTACTGCAAAATGTTAAGAGTTCACCCCACCCTCCAACCACTTTCTTCAGTCTGTTAAGCATATGATTTGGATTGTTAATTTAACAAATGCATTTTTTCCCCCTGAAAACCTATCTGCATGCATACTGACGTAAAGGAGAGTCAAATGTGTTCATTTCCCAGAATGCCATAGTCCTGGAAGACAACAAGGCTGAATCTTAAGCACAAATGAGGGCATTACAGGAAAAACATGAAGAGCCCCCTCATCCCCACGAAGATGGCAGAATAGGTCTCTATAGGGATAACAAGGCACTTCAGGATCTTAGGAAAGAAACCTGCTTTGTGCAGGTCAGGATAGAAGTAAAAAAGAATGAGGGAGATTTAATGAGAATTTCGGATACTTTTAGAATTACATTTGATATCATTAAAGTAATTCACCTTTTTTAGGTGTTTAAATGGGTACATTTTATTTACTTTGCCAATTCTGTACCTCCACTTTATAAAGTAGATTTAGCTGTCAATGGTTGTGTCACTATAAGAGTGTTAGTTTGTCATTTACTTAATATCTAAAGATTTGGGATAAAAGGAAAGATGATTGCCATCAAGATAGTGTCGACTGTCAGTGACCACATAGACAGATTTTCTCCAGGACGATTTGTCCCCAACCTGGTCCTTTAGGTCTTCCAGCAGTGCACCCACCACAGCTTGCTGCTGGTCAGCCTCTTCTCTTTCCTTCCATGTAGAGCTAAATAATGGAAAAAGAAACCAATTTTCCAAGGCAGAAGCCAGTGTGGTGTAAAATATTAAACTAGGACTAGGAAGACTCAAATTCAATTCTGCCTTCTATCATGGAAGCTTACTGGATGAGTATGGGTCATTCACTATTTTCTAGCGTAATCTATTTCACAGTCACTGTGAAGAAAGATAGGAGTGTATTTCTCCTCTGAGAAGAAAGGCAGAATATAAATCTGAAGGTTTATATAAGTTGCAAGATTGCCCCTATATTTTTAAATTTTGCATGCTTAAAAGACAAATTCAGCAGACATGGCTGTTCCTGTCCTGATGGGGAAAGGGCGCACATATGCCTTCAGTGAAGTTCTTAAGAATACATAGAATCAGGACATAACAAAAATACTCAGCAAATGCTATAGGAAAGAACAACTTAGCAAGTAATATAATAACCATGGAAGAAAGAAGCCTGGTTTGGAATGGAGTAGCCTTCTTCAGCCTGGTATCCTTGAAATGTGTTGGGACATCTCCCAGAATTCCCAGTTAGCATTGCCCAAGACTGAAGAATTCTGGGAACTGCCATCTCAACACATGAGGAGGGCAGCCCAGATAAATCAAGGCTGATACAGAAGGAGCGCTTACATTCTGACATGAAGCAAGGGCAGAAAGTGCAGTGATGCAGGAATAAGAGAAGATCAGATAGAAGTGCAAGCTGCAGTCTTCTCCAGCCAAACACCAAATGTGTCAAAATGATGACCATGATGGCTGGGAATTCTGGGAGATGTAATCCCAATGTGTGTATGTGTATGTATCAATTTCTGTTCTTCTGTCCGTGCAATTAAAATAGCTGTGCTTAAGAGAACTCTTACTTTTACTTGCTTAGGTATTGTGCTAATAAACTATACACTTTATTATGACCATTAAAAAATAAAAAATTAAACATTGGCGTTAAGTTAAGAATATAATAAATATTCTTTTAAGGACTTTTTCCTATTATGCCAGCCAGATTTCCACAATTTAGTTATGGATTACCCCACAATATTCCTGCAAAACAGATTTGTTTTTATTGGAGAGCTTACTTCTGTGATTAATTAGTGTACTGTGTGGTTGCTGATATAAGATTTTCAAAAACTGGAAAAATATCCAGATGGTGAATAAAATAGGAAAAGAAAACTTCATATCCTTTTCCATTAATTTTTCCTTACCTTTATATGGAACTAAGACTTGGATTAAAAATATGAAATCCAAATATAGTAAGCATCCCCCCCCCTAAAAAAAGCTCTTGAAAACCAGCTGCAGAATTAAATTGTGAGACACTTTCAAAAATGATGCAAAGTTTCCTTGGAAACAACAACTGTTGTAATACAATATTTAAAAGAGCAGGTTAGAAATAGAGATTTTTTAAAATCTCCCCTCTGCCCCAATTTATCATGTGATTTTCCACCTACAGACTGGTGGGCAGACACGTATTGTATCCTGTGCCACTACAATAAATAGGACTTCCCACCTCTAGAATATTGTCCAAAGACAGTGAATCCCATAAGTCTGGGACTAGTTACAGGAAGGATTTTTTTTTCCTCCATTGGTTTTCTGACTTTAACATCAGAATCTTTGTTACAATCATGTGTTCATGTTGCAAATTGTAGTTATCCTCAGTTAGACTCTTGGAATATAAAGATAATGATTGCAGTAGTAATCACACACTTCACTAGGTTGGCCATATGTCCTACTTTTCAGAGTTTAAAGGCATTCTCGTTGTACTTCAAAGGCTATTATTCATTCTATATCTGATTTAAAGATACAAAATCACAAAAGGAAAGAAGCTTTGAAATGGTCCATCAAGAGTTAACATCTGAACAGCAGATTGAGCAACCATATAGGACACCCACCTGGTCACAGCCTTCTCAACCGTGGTAAGAGAAACTGCATTTATTTTAAACTGAATGTTATTTTCCAACCTGGTATCCTTCAGATGTGTTTGGACCATAGCTTCCATAACTTTTTAAAGCAATCCTATACAGTAAAATGAATAGTTCTAATATTTGCAATAAAATGATTACAGCATGTTTACTTGAAAGTAAGTTCCACTAAACTGAAGGAAGCCTATTGCCTAGTAAGCATATAAAGGAGTGCAATCTAAAATATGAACAGTGCAATCCTATATATGTCAAGTTAAAAGTAAGTTCTATTTGGTTCATTGGGGCTTAACCAAAGGCAAATTGATGTATTTTTGTAGCCTAAAGGATTTATTGTGTCCAATGATTAAATATGGTGTTGGAAAAAGAGTAATGCATATCAAAGGTACATATCATTTTTCTCCTTCAAATACATCATTTTGAAACTGGAATGAAGTCTGATTTTTTTTTTCAGGGAAAAAACCACAGAGAAATTATGTTTGTACAAGTCTGGGGTCAATCATGGGTAAGTTGCTTATTCATCTGTGGCACACCAGATCTGCCTTGATTTCCACCACTCTGCATGTAGGCCAATATTTTATCCACCGTTATAGTTTTTAAAAACTGTTGTTGTAAATAACAGAGCCATTAAAGATACTACACCACTGAGATTCCCACTTCCTCTGGCCACACATACCTGTGATAATGAAAAAAAACAAAAACAAAAATAAACCCAGACCAGTGAGATGTAGCTGCTGATTAGGCTCCAGTATGTGGTTTCTCTGGAATTCCTTTGTCTGTACAGATGCTGGAAAGAACCTCCAGAATAAACCATAGTTATAAATTGTGATTATTAGCCCTCCCTTAATCCCATCTTAACCCGTGTTCCAGGTTCAATCATGCTAGGCCTAACTACATTATGACTTAGTGCAGGAATGCAAAAATTGTGGCCCAGGGCTGCATGTCGGCTCATCACCATCTCTTTGAGTGGGCCCACTTTTTTGCATATTTGTAGGATTTGCTGTCTTAAGGAAAATGATGCCTTATACACCTTGTGCTTTAAAACTTCTGATCTGTTCACTTTTGGAATGCAAAATCTGGTGTGGCCCTTGAGCTTAATGTAGCATATGAAACCATCGTTGGATTCATATTAAGTTTCTCATTATTGAGGAGATAGCTCCTGATCCAATTTTGGGTCCAACCAATTCAAAAAACAAAAAACCTGAATACCATTGGAATATACGTATTTAGATTATGGCATCAGTCATTTCATTGAGCTGAGTTGGAAATACTGACTTTTAAAAACTGAACTCAAAGGCAGAGCTGTATAGATGTGTGTGTGTGGTGGTGGGAGAAATATCTCAGGGTGCCCCTTTGCTTTTCAATAGTAGTTCAGCTTTCTTCAAGACTAGCAATATCAAACACATTTGACATCACACTCAGGGTTTCAGTAACCTCACCCTACATCTTCTACTATCCAGTAAACTTCTTCTTAGCTGTGGCCCATCCTTTCAATCTTTCATGCAATTCAACCTTCAGTAGAGTTGATTTTGCCTGAAGGAGAGGATTAACATACTCTATCCTAATTGCTAGTGGTTAAAAGAGCTTTTGGCTCCAAAAGATGAGGGCACAGTATAGCCAGACAGAAAGCAGCACAAGGTTCAAAAGTCTGGCAGTATTTGGCTCCACAGGCCTATAAAACTGAACTATTGACTGAATGCAAACAGTCTACATTTTAAGAGGCTTGGCCTGGGGAAATGCGAGCTGACCCTTCTTCCTTCTCTTTGGGTATGAGAAGATTTTTTTCCCCCAATGACTTCTCATGGGCCTGTTAAAGAATGGCTCTTTAGGGTCCTCCCTTTTGTGTGAATACCAGATTTGTCATGTTCTTTCTTTCCCATCATTTAGGATGGATTCCTCTGAAAGTGATCACTGGATTCTTTTTAATTCCTTAAACAATAACTTTCTTCAATAAATTTCTTAAATAATAAAATATCACTGGTGAAATGAGAACCAATATGATTCATATTAAAAGCCACTCTTTATTTTTTTAAAAATAGATTTATTCTTACATTTTCACTTCCCAGAAGATATTCCCAGCTTTTTTTCAAAATATATTTCTATCAGACCATACAGAGTAAACATAAAGTGGCTTATTTTCATTATGAATATGTCACCCAACTTAGTTATAGCTATAGATCATTTGGCAAGAGTTAAGTGAGCAATCATTCTCTTAGCTCATTCATTAAAAATCATACAAATATCAAAAGATATTGTAAAGAATGCAAGGTTTAGAGTTTTTGTCAGCTGATAGTCACACTTTGAAATTCCATGAAGTAATGTCTATAATAAATCATGATTTAAATCAACATTTGTGAAATTCCAGCCTGGGTTTTATTTCCCTACAGAGACATTCTTAAATAAGCTACATGCAATTAAAAGAAATTGAAAAGTTAGAAAAGGTAATAACATTATCAGCAGAACTGAATCTGGATCATTCATTTTAAAATAACATCGCTTCAAGCTTATGATATAGTTGGATAAGCTCAAGTTGTCAGGTTTTTATTCCTCTTAATCATAATGATACTGGTTCATTAAGACATAGTTTATTTCCATAGTGACATGGAGGTGTGAATCTTCCAAGTAACCAAACTTTATAAACTAAATTTAAAAGTTATATATATTTGCAGAAATTTTAATTCCATTATATTTAAATTTTACATCAATTATTTTTTAATAAGAGTGTCATTCATTGTGGTGTTCTTAGTTTCTGAAAATAAACTAAATATCTGCATACCAACTTTTCATACAGTTTAAAAAAAGTTTGTTTTTGCAGATGGAGAGCTAAAAGCTAAATTTTTCATTTTATCCTTCCTCCAAGGAAGTGAAGGTACTTATTTTGTAAAAGAGAGAGGGGTCTAAGAGTATCCTCTTGATTTATCCATTCCTTCATACTGTGCACATAGTACTTTTAAAGAGGCGGATTGGCTACTTAAGGCTGTTATAAATAGGATGCATCCTGTATGATCGGCACTTGTAGAAAAGAGAATAGAGACCTATTTTTTCATACCTTTGTTTTTAAATTATAAATCATCTGATTAGATGATGAGTGGAGTATATTACATGTACACCAAACAATTGCAAGAATGGGGAACAGAGAGAAGAGAATGAAGTAAAAGGAGAGATTTTTAAAAAAACTATAGACAGGGAGCTTTAACAAAGAGCTCTTATGTGACACAATTATTTTTACACTGAAAACAGGGTTAACACAGTGCCTGTTTAATCAGTAGGAATAAATATAAAATCCGATGGATTCTTGTTCAGCTGTTTCATACAGTAAAATCTATATATTGTTGAAGGCTTTCACGGCTGGAATACAATGGCTGATGTGGGTCTTCCGGGCTGTGTGGCCGTGTTCTGGAAGTTTTGGTTCCTAACGTTTTGCCAGCATCTGTGACCGGCATCTTCAGGTCCTCTGAAGATGCCGGTCACAGATGCTGGCGAAACGTTAGGAACCAAAACTTCCAGAACACGGCCACACAGCCCAGAAGACCCACATCAGCCATAGTAAAATCTATCTTTGTACAGTTATTCTTTTTTCAAAGATGGTTTGTAGAATTAAAGTGTTCCCCCCTCTGGTTTTGGGATATTTCCATTTCTGATGTCAGATCTGGGGTTACTGATTGTTTAAATTTGAGAATAGTTGATTTGTCAATGTAATGTGCAGTACAACAGTGCTCATGGAAGAAAGGCAGGGTTGCTGGTAACGTATTGTTCTTTGGCTCTCTGTGGTTGAACTCTAATCTCTACTTCTAAATTATTTTGCTACTTCTCTTACTTTTTTTTTTTTTTTTTTACTGATCACTTGGTTCCTGACTCATTCATGTTGCTTGATATATCAGTTCTGAAAATTTAAAGCCTGAATGGTGATTTTTTCTTTTTGAAATGAAAACTGCATTGATCCTTTGAAAGTCACCTGAAAGGACATTGCTAGTGGGAGAAACTGGGAAAGCTTCTACTTGTCCTTTGCTTGGGGGGAATAATGATTAGAATCCTTTGTCTTCCTAAGATTAGCTAGTTTTTTCAAATGAAAAGATAGGCTAGGATGGATCTATTTATGAATGACTTTTCTCAAGATTTCATCTGCTGTTTCAAGAAAGCTTTGGACACTATGTATTTGCCACACCAACATCTTTTCATTTGCAAATCATCCCCAAAACAATGTGAACCAAGCAGTTCATTTATCTCTCTATTGCCCACACCATCGGCAAGTCAAGCATGTTCTTCTCAGTAGAAGCTGCCAGATCTCAGGCAAGAGCTCAGATTTTGTAGCAGAAAATCTCTTGACTAGTGTGAGGCTACAGCATCCCTAAGACCCTAAGCTTTGAATTATAATTGGTGTCTAAAGGCCCAGTCTGTACTCTGGGAAACGGACAACATCTAGCAGCAGGTCATAGAAATGTGAGCAGGAAATGCAGGGAAAAATTGTTTGATAAAGATTTAGTGAAAAAATTTAGTATCTTGGGGTTTACAGTATGTTACTGCTGGTTTGTGGTGTGTCCACATCACAAGACCATTAGAGTCATTGTGTGGTAAGGCCCTATGCATAGTATTGCAATTCTCAACTGTAACTTTCCAGATGGGCTGTCCTACAATCCCCTTACTTTCCAACCAGCAGAGCTATGCTAATGGCATATGGGAATAATGGGAATTTCTGTCCAATATCTTTTGAGGGCTAGGCCAATTTGGTCTAATGGTTAAAGGAACTGGGCTAGAATCCAGGAAACTATGAGTTGTAGTCCTTCCTTAGGCACAACACAGCTGGGTTACTTTGGGCCAATCACTCTCAGCCCTAGGAAGAAGGCAATGGCAAATCACTTCTGAAATATGTTGTCAAGAGAACTACATAGACTTGTCCACATGGTCGCAAGAAGTCAAGACTGACTTGAAATCACACAACATATGTACATACTGAACTAGATACCACAAATAACTTCAAAGAGCTGTGTTAAGTCTCTGTGATCCTTAGTACCCCCTTTTCACCCATTAAAATAGCAACTTTTAAAACAAGAATTGGAAATGTTTGCCTACCACGTTGCCATCCTTATGTCCCGCAGTCTTCAGAGGGGGAAGAAAATATTCAAAATTCAAAGTGTAATCTTTTTAGCTTTATGTTATAATTCTTTTTAGCCATAGTCTCCAATCTTAGGAGCCAAATGCAATATAAAATTATTGGCTAAAATTAAAATAATTATATGTCTTGATTCAGCAAGGAAATCTATATTTTATAACACAAAGGGTTTTGGACAGGTAGCATATAAGGAGACAAGAGATGATCTTATATGTTCCATCCCCACAATTTTCTTTTTTAACTTTTGAGAAAAAAAACTTCAGTATTTTTGTGTCTTAGGTTAATGAGACAGCAACTCACAGTCCCCAGATTCTTGTGCATTTGTTCAGTCTATTTTTAACTGTAATCTTAGAATCTAAATTTATTCCAAGGTGTCAGAAAACTTATTGTCTCTATTATTTCCATCTAAGGAGCTGGGGACTGTCAGAGCTGAGTCTCAGCATTTTCCCACACAATTATGAATCTGCCTACTGCTTCACCATTTTCTGATTATTACATTTGATAATGGAGATTAGTAAGAGGGCAATCCTGTATGTTTCTAAACAGAAGAACATACTATTAAATTCAGTTAGGCAAGTGTGTGTAGTATTGATTTACAAAGCTGATCTCTATGGATTCACAGACTTCCAGAACATATTTACATGTTCTAGGGCACCCACATTGAAAAAAAGGTATGATGAGCAATCCTATTCTCAGTTTTTGGAGTACTTATTTTGAGGATCTTTGCCAACACGCTGTTTGCTTGCATGCTCAGTTTGTTCACAGAGGCACTTAGCGTGAGGTTCACAGAGGCACTTAGCAGTTGGGTGAACAGTCACAACAATAATGCATGTAATAAATAGCTGCAGGTAAAGGTGCTTTTTTGTAATAGCATCATCATCATGCTGTATGTTTCTGAAGAATGAGCCAGCCGTAAGTTCATCTGTTGAAGTCTGGAAATCTAGTCAACTAGATCATGGATTCTAAGCTACACTTTCAGAAAAAGAGAAAGGGAAAGAAAAGGGAAAGGGAAAGAAAAATGCTTATTTACAGATAAAACCAAATATTTGGAATGTGTTTCTGTGATTTCAGAGAAGTATTTATTTATAGATGATAAAACCAACAATTTTAAATATGATGTTTATGATGAAAGTTCTGCTTATGCTAATCTCAAGACAATCAGTTCATGGTGAGTAATCATGGATTTCCGCAGTGATGCACAGAATCAAAGTTTTTGGCAGCTGACCACTAACCTGTAAGATCTTGAGGCAGCCAGATCATCCATAAATCAGTAGGTATGAATGCCCTACCAACCTCAATGGTAGGAAATGAATACTGTCCTTTCTCTTTTAAACTGCTGTAATGCACAGAATTTGTTGCTGTAGGATCAACCAGGATCTTCATTTTAATCTCTCCAAAGTAACATTTTTGGAAACGATTGCCCTAAGTGTGAGCATTTTTAAAAAATGTGTTTTATAAGAAAACAACAGGAGAGGAAAAGGGATAATTTAGGAAAAAGGGCTCCTGCCAGTTAGGAAAAAAATGCTGTGGAGAACATTGCTCTTTACAAATGTTATTTATGGCATTTGGACATGGCATGGAGTCTGTATTTTTTGCCTGGAATGCAACTATTGTTTGCATTAAAAATTGCAGAAAATGAATACTGTATTTATTGCAGACTCTTTTTTGTTTCCTTATTAGATGAACAAAGAGTTGATGGACAATTGGGGGAGGAGGGCAGGATGGAGATGGAAGAGGCAGATTTTATTGTTCCTTGGATACAAAGTTCCACCAAAGAAAAGTTTAATCTTTATTGATTCACATATAGCTGCAACACTCCCAATTAGTATTCAGGTGAAGAACAGTAAGAGCCAAATTACACTTTAATTTGGGGATTAGCAATTCGATCTAGCAATGTACCCATTTTACTTTTGGCATTTAATTCAGTACCTTATCCTTTTCTTTTAGATTCTGATCTTTCACACTGTATGAGCTAATTGATTAAATTCTGATTTGTTTTCTAATTTTCCTGCTACAAATCATCTGAACATTTTTGATTCTGTGTATTCATATGCACGTGTGTTATATTCAGTAAAGTAATTCCCCTTTGAAGGAATGGTTGTTTGTGGTTGATGGAGAAATCCTACAAGAAACATTATTGCCAAGGTCAAAATCTCTCAATATTTGTGAATTAGAATGCAGGCCAGGTTTAGTCATGTACCATAAGGGATGATGGGGTGGGGCGGGGGGCTATAGCTCAACCAATATGGAGGTCACTAGCTGGACTAAATAAGAAGAGAAGCTCATCACTCTAACAAAACAATATTTAGCATCAACAAAACAAAAATGTACAGTGAAGTAGATAATACTACAATTATATTTTATACAGGAACAGTATGGCAATATTTGCATGGCAGTGATCAAAAACAGCTTCAAAAGTGAACCTCAGAGTTACAAGTCTTTATTTTCTACTACTCCTTCAAATGCATAGAAAATACATTTCTAAAGTAAGATTCATGCTTTAGAGTACATTTTCCCTTTTTCTGTATGGAAGAATTATGTTGTTTATTGTGCCATTTCTGGGGTGGAAGTGCCAAGCAACCTAAAGATGAATGGGGGGATATTATTAGTTGAAAAGAACTAGTGCTCTCATTCAGAGCTACTTCTAAAAGTCTCTTCAGATCACAAGGATGATTCACAATCTTTAGGTCTTCCATTCATTATCACTGCTTTCCTGCTCAAACATATTTGGAAGAGCCTGTTTCTCTTCTATTTTTGTGTACTTTCCTTTCTGGTGCCAAAGTATTTCAGTACATTTGCACAAGCGATTAAGTAAAGAAGCTCCTAGAACAGAATTAATGAGGTTGGTAGATTTTTTTTTTTCAAAAAAAAAAAAACAACCACCAAAAAGCAACTCATGACTTCCACACAGAATTAGAAAACTGTGTCCATGGAAACAGAAGGCAATGTGGGATTTGCCTACTTTTTAATCTCTCTACCAAATACCAAGTGATCAGCACTGTAAGAATAAGTTGTTTGTAGGAAAGTCTTTGGTGAATACTGACAAATCGCCTTAGAGCCATTGGTCCACTGAGCTCACTGAGTGATCTTGGATGAGGCATTAAGGCCATGCAAAACCGCAGAGGGATACTTCACATTGGTCAAAACACTCAGAGCCACGCAAGCCTCCTTAGAATTTTTTTTAAAAAAGGTTTATATCACAGTTTTCATCTTCCCTATCTTGGATTTTGAAGGGGCCAGACAAGGACCTCAGAGGAAGATTAAAAAGCAAGAAGATAGTTTTGGAAATACTTTATCCCAGATTAACTAATACACTCTTGTAAAGGTTAATCCTAGCATCTTGAACTGAGCCTAGGAATGGATCAGAAGTCAGTACAATAGTTTTTAAGAATGGTGAGAAATGTTCTGGGTGGCTGAATTCACTCTGTTATTTATCTGCTACATCTGGCTATCTTCAGCGATCCAAGGACACCGCAGCATTTTGTTACCAAAGAATGTGATCAAAACTAATAAATACATGGAAGGGCATGTTATGGACCCCATCGGCTAAAGAATTTTGACTGGGGGGATCTAGGAGAAGAGCATTTTCTGCCATCGCCCCTGCCCTGTGGAACACATTGCCCCTTGAGGTGAGATCGGCCCCCACTCTTCTGGCCTGGAAAAGTGTTAACACCTGGCTCTGTCAACTAGCATGGGGATCCAATGGGGGTTTGCAGCATTGGGGGTGGTTGGTGGCTTGAAGATGCTCTCTCTGCCTTTTAATTTGAATATTTTTGTAAAGACTTATTGTTTTTTATTGTTTTCTACTTGTAAGGCACCTAGAGTCACTTATACAGTGAGATGGGCGGCATATAAATTTAATAAAATAAAATAAAAACATTAAAAAAATTAGATTGGGGTTCAAGGCCCTATTTTGTATATAAATATCTTTATTGTGGATCACAAACTCAGTTAATCCAAAAACAAAATATGAAATCATCAGAGCGTTTGGAGTTGGCTGCCCTTAGTACTTTTTGTGGACTTTTTGCTGAAAATGGAAAAAAATGCAATGGTGATTTCTGGATTTGTTGAATGAAAAAAGAGTTGAATATGGGATAGAAGGGAACCTTGTAATGTAATTTCAAGGTGGGAATCAGAATAATAAGTTTGTTCGTAACTGCTGTAAATAAGATAGGAAGTTACTTCTTTAATTATTGTTTGCTTTTTTTCTTTTTCTATTAGTATTGCTTTCTGAACTTTTTTTTAAATATTTTTTCTTTCTTTCTAACTTTTCTAACTTTTCTTTATGTTTTAATGTTTATCTTTTAGTTATGTAAACATTTTAAATAACAATTATATATTGTTATTATGTGCTCTTTAGATTTGTCATTTTGTAGAATTTAAACAATTTTTTTTTATTGAAAAGATTTCATGGGAAAATTCTTCTAGCTGATGAGGTGATCCGAATTTGCCATGCCATTTTTAAATATTGTTGCTACCTCTTTTAGCCTTTCTCTTTCAGAAACAGGCAGAATTTACTTTGTAATGCATGTAAAGTTATGAATCAGCAAGCATGAATTCAGAATTATCTTCAAACAGAGGACTTTTTCTACCTGCGTGAATCACTGGTACTTCTTCTATCTAGCATCACCATACTCCATCTACTCATTAGGAGAGCACAAATAATGAGGAAATCTATAGTTGAGACAATGTCAACTGGTCTTCATATATGTGACTTCCATGCACATCCCATTTCACATAATGTACAGAATTTACAGGATATAAGGAGCAGAGAAAAACTGGTTACAAGTAGAAATTGGTTACAACTTACTTCCCTTGTAGCCCATCTGTTTCCATTTGTTTCCCCTCAAAAACTATAATGACCTCACAGAAGATGGAGTTTTGGATATTCTCTGCTTTGAAAATGTGCCAGGTACAGAATGGGATGGTTTAAATCAATCCAAAGGATGCTTGGGAAATTTGCTATAATATGTGCAGAAAAAAGAATAGGAAAATACCAATAGTGAATTGTTGATTTTTTTTTTAATACTGTCACTTTTCCAATTTCCCAATATAATTCTTTTAGCCACTCCCTCTGCATGATACAACCTTAATTCCTGATAAACAGATTCCAAAGCTTTGGTATATAATTCAACATCACACTAACATCCTTAAATTTAAAGGTTTTTCCATAAATCTATTTATATATATTAAAATATCATTCCAAACAAGTACTAAATGGTCACAGGACCATATCATATGGATCAATGAACCTCCAATGTTTTACATCTTCAGCAAAGAAAATCCTGATCTTAAATGATTTGAGACCCTTCATGCTGAATTCGGTTACATTTCTGTCTTACTGAATAGTCCATAGTGGACGGGTGCAGTGCTGGTAGCATTTTGGCTTCACTGTATGAATGAATCTCCTTCATGAAGTAGCCAATCCACTTCATGAAACTGTTGCCAAATCAGGGTGGTTCATCTTCATTTATGCTTTCATGGAGGAAGGATGTCACAAATCATTCCTCTCGTTTTGACACAACTGACCCATTCTGGATAACTTCACATTACCATTTCCACCTCTCTGCCCCATTTATTCCAGTTATAGATGGTTTTTTTTTTACAACTGTGTTTCCCTGTTTCTCATACTCCAGTTGTTCTTAAACTGTGCATATATCACCTTGTTTTGTCTCCCCATTTTTCTCTTGTTTGCATTTCTTATCAAATTTATAAACCTGAGGTATTTAAATCCATTTAAAAAGTTCAGTTTCCACCCTCTCTCTCTCTTTGGTATCTCTTTCCCTAGTTCCAGTTTGAATTATTTTCTTCTCTTGGAACTTCTAGCTAAGACCCATTGCCTGTAGTTCTGTGTCCTGATTTTTCACCTGTACAGGAACTCATTGCTTTCATTTGCAGCTGACAAGCTTGGTGGAAAAGGTCACTGCAAGATGAGAATATGAATGTCATGTCATGAAATATCTTTCTAGGCCTATTGCTTTTCATCTGGGCTTTTCTGCAGGGCTTAGATATCAGAACTATGGCAGGTGCTATATAAAGCCTAACACAAATGGCTGAGCCTATATTTTCCATTTTTCCATCTTAGCTTCTCTTATACGTCATAAGGAATTCTCTTTTCCTCTTTCAGAGTAAATTTAAAATCAGCGGGCTGCGTACCTTGTGACTCAGTTAGCCAAGGATTGTGGCAACCAGGTGGTTGTCAATTCTTTTATTATCAGTTCTTCTTTAGCCAAGCAACCATACCAATTTTCTCTTAGGGCAGAGGCTCATTCTGGCTTTTTTCCTGGGGTCCAAGAGATGTGACTGTTAATATCATAGTGTTATCAGAACAGGCAGTGGAGAGTTGTTGTTGGTTTTTTTTGGGGTGTGTGTGTCCTTTTTTGTATTTTGATGGTTGGGAGGTTTTAAATAACAGACTGGAAGTACCCATTTTGATCCTCAAAGGCATATCCCCCAAAGGCAAAAAAAGTCAAAATATTTGAGTCGGGAGGATAGAACAGATTCTAGATTTTTAGAAAAAAAATCTAGAACAGATTTTTGCATGCAAAAAGCTCAGGTGTCATGTTTATCATATGGACTATGGGTTTCCTTCTTGTGCTATGGTAATGGCAGTAACAAAGCCCTGTTAAGCTGCTGCTATGGCTGGTGGGCCATGTAGATCACTGCTATTAGAAGTGGCAGTGTTTAAGACTGAATGAGTTTAGAATTCAGGACATAAGTAGAAACAGTCAACAATTTTATTTCAAGATAAAATATTTGAGGTTATGTGCTTGAGTTGAATTGCTTTGCTGAAATATCACCTCTCTCCCTGTCTACTGAAGAGATGATCAGAAATACAGTATTATACAAGTAAGGCTTGATATAAGGCAATTAAAAAAGCTATCCAAAAACTAAATAAGTCCTAGGAAACATCACAGGTGATATAAATTGACCCTAGAATTGGATTTAAAATTCTGTGTGTGACATGGTTACTGGCCAATAGAGTTTTATTCATTTTGATTTTAGATAATGATATTTTTAAATATCACAAGATATTTGGCAAGATTCAGAATTGTAAAATCCTATTTTTAGAAGATATCATGCATTTTTCCAACATGTGAATCATGATATTCTCATTTTCTTTTACTTATACACATATACAAATATCCCCAACAAGGAGAAAACCCTCCAAAACTATGAAACTTATTTGGAAAGAAAAGATATCCTCTAAAAAGAAGGCAAACATACGTATGTAGGTATTTCCAGAAATTTAAGTGGATCTTTCCTATTATTGCAGGCTTCCAGGGCTAAAAGGTATCATATGGTATACACTGTGGCGATAGGCATAAACAATATTTACCAGTACTGGGGCTATCTGATCTGATCTGCAATAATCTGGAGGGTCACTAGGTGGTAGCAGATAGATACCATAGTGGCTATCTAGTTTTTTTGCAGCTCAAATATAGAAGCTCTAGCATATGGAGCCAGGTGCCATACATAACCAGGGCCAAGGTGCTTGTTCGCTTATTTCTTGCTTGGGGGGCAGTTTGGGGAGGGTTGTTTGCTAAACTGTGTAAAGCCTATTTTTGAGTTTATATTACAATTTCAAAATGTTCTTTGGCACAAAATTGCAAAAAACCAGGATGCCACTGATCAGGAAGTCAGATAAGAATCTTTTTATGTCTTTCAAATAGGAACTGAACATCAACAGGAAACTTTCTAGTTTCCACCCACAAATTAGTCCATTGCCACTTGGACTTAGGATGTGGAACATGCAAATTCAAATTTGTGTTTGGTTATGAAGCTCATTTTGTGGCCTTATGTAGACCACAAACTTTCAGACTAACCTCGAAATCAACTTAACAAAAATTAAAATCCCTTTGAGGATAGCTAATGGATCTTGGGCTGTGACTGGATATATTAGAAAGAATATTTGCAACCTGTAAAACTTTTAAGTCCCCATAGATTCCTTCTTAGTTTATACAATGTACAATTGTTTACTGGTTCTAAACAGTCAGAAATATACTCTGCATCCTGAAACCAGCACAAATTAACTTGATTGTACTGGCCAAAAAAGAGCAGACAGGAACTGTCAATTACCGGTGTCTTTAAAGCTCTACAGAAACATTCCTATGAAGCTTTGAGATATTCAGCTACTGAAATGTAAAAACTGTCTCCTTAGGCCTTGTCTTTTAAAGAGTTATAGTTTGGAGTATTCTCCACTTTAATTTATTTTTTTCCCCCCGGAGCTAATGAGTGAATAAATTCAAAACTTAAAGGTGTACTTTCATTTTGGCCCCTTTGCAGATAATTGTTAACATGTGTCCTCATTCTTGTTATTTACCAATCTCTTTTGGTTTGGAAACATCTGGTTAATTGTGAATGGCAGGTTCCATTAAGCAATGCCTACTAGTCTGCTGTGTAGCTAATTAAATGAAGCTGATTAAGACCATATTTTCCCCTTGGAAGCAAACAATGATAATTAAAACACAGGCACACAGGAGAACTCATCCTTCCTCCAAGGCATGATTGCATCTCATCAAAATTATGGTTTTCAATCCAATACTTCATTTAAGAGCACTTCCACTAGAAATATGTACTGGGATGTAAGTCCATGTATTTGTTCTTCTCTCTGGAAAGAAACATATTTATGCTTGGCAGGTAATAGAAAATAAATTCTCCTTTCTGGTTTTGCTCATGCTTTTTCAAGAATACAGTTGCTGGCAATGGGCTATCTGTCTATATACTTTTCTACCAGGTCAGAGTTGCATATGTGTGTATGTACAGTATGTGTGCATATGTATGTGTGCATGTATTTATCTTTCATAAGCCATGTGAAGTATAAATGTATTTGGAATGTTCAGGAACTGGTTCAGGTATGTGACCAAGGAAAGCTATAAACATTATAAAAAATGGTTATAAGAGGTCATAAAGCAACTTTTTCTACTTCTGTTTTCATATGACATCTTATACAGCAAACTCTTGCTTTTTATTAATTTTCACTTATTTTAAGTGTCTTACTGATTGTGATATTGTTTTAGATGTTGCTGGTTGTACAATGCCAGAGTCGCGTTCAGTGAGATGGGCAGGCGTATAAACGTATTTAGTTATGTATTTATTTATCCAATTTATATGGCTGCGCATCTCAAAGAGTGATTCTGGGCAGCTAAAAGAATTAAAATAGAATAAAGACAATAACAAACATCATAAAAGTTAAAACACAGGCAGTTGAGAAACAACAACTGAAAACACTAACAGAACCAAGGAGCAGCCTCCTGCACGCTTGAGGCCCCAGGCCCAGAACCAGGTTTTTAAGGACTTAGGAAAAGCCAGCAGGGTTGGGGCCATCCTGATCTCTGGAAGGAGAATGTTCCATAAGGTGGGCACTATGGCAGAAAAGGCACGTCTTCTAAGCCCTGTCAACCGGCATTTTTGGCCAACAGGACCCGAAGCATGCCCATCTTGCCTGACTGGATCAGATGAGTAGAAACAACTGGGGAGAGATAGTCCCTCAAGTAACCCGGTCCTAAGCCATGAAGGATTTTAAAGGTGACAACCAGCACCTTGAATTGCACCTGGAAGCACACTGGCAACCAATGCAGTTCACGGAGTAGTGGTGTTATATGCAGTGAGTAACTGGAGTCATTTACCGCTAGTTGAAGTTTCTGAATGCTCTTCAAGGACAGCCCCATGTAAAGCACATTGCAGTAATCCATATGAGAGGTCACAAGGGCATGAGTGACAGTGAGCAGGGCATCTTGGTGCAGGAACGGGTGCAGCTGGCACACAAATCAAAGGTGTGCAAAGGCCCTCCTAGCCATGGCTGTCACCTGCCCTTCAAGCAGGGGCCATGAGTCTAGGAGACCCCCAGATTATGCACTGGTCTGTCTGAGGCAGTGCCACCCCATCCAAGACCAACAATAGAAGATTCCCAGCACCAGAAGGTCCAAACACCCAAAGCCACTCAGTCTTGCTTGGGTTGAGTCAAAGTCTGTTGTGCCCCATCCAGGCCCCCACAGCTTCCAGACACTGGGACAGGATGTCCACAGAGGCAGCCTGGGGTGGAGATATAAAGCTGGGTATAATCAGCATAATGATGATACCTCACCCCAAACCATTGGATGACCTCACCCAGCAGCCTTATGTAGATGTTAAACAGGAGGCGGAAAAAAGCCAAGGCTGCAGACTGGACCTCTCCCCACCATCTACACTGACTGGAAGCAGCCCTGAAGGAATGAGAACCAACACAATGCCATGTCACCAACCCCCAACTCCTGGAGCAGGTCCAGAAAAATACCATGATCCTTGAAAGCCATTGAGAGGTCAAGAAGAGCAAGGATGGACACACTTCCTCCATCCTATTCCCACCAGAGGTCATCCAAGAGTATGACCAATGCCATATCCATCCCATACCCTGGCCTGAATCCCAACTGAAAGGGGTCTAGATAATCTGTTTCATCCAGAGCCTGTTGAAGCTGCAGTGTGACCACCTTCTCCACAGCCTTCCCTAAAAAGGGAAGGTTGGAAACTGGACAAAAGCTATTCAGACTGGTTGGGTTGAGCAATGGTCCCTTGAGCAAGGTGTACACTTCCACCTCCTTAAGAGCTGGCGGAACCATCCCCTCCCTCAAAGAAGAATTAACCACCTCCTGAACTCAATCACCTGTCCTCTCTGGGCAGCCTTGACTAGCCAGGAGGGACATGGATCTAATATAGTGGTGGCCAAACTAACAGCTGCAAGAACCCTGTCTATTTCTTCAGGCTTCTCCCAGATAACCATATAATTTTTGCTACCATGTAAATTTACTAAATAAATAAAAAGGTCATATCTTCAATTAACATTAGCACTGAACTGACCTGCAAAATAATATTAATATTTACCCACATTTCTCTACACTAGTTGTCATTCTCAGAAATGAAGCTGAAAATATACAATTTCTAATGGTTTTAGGAAATTATTATTCTACATTAAAGAAAAAGACCACATATTACTGTACATAAAGAGAGTGACAGTCCAACAGATCTAGTAGTCACCAGATTGTAGCAGGAATATTGCTGCTACAATGGTTGTCATTCACATGTTTTCCCTAACTCTGTCTAAAAAAAAGAAAAGAAAGTGTAACAGGACTATTTTTTTGCTCAAAGGAGCCTATGGATCTGGGGAAGCAATATTGAATTTGGCTGGCAAAGTGAGTCAGAATGAAACACGTCAAAATTAGCTACATAGACCCCTAGGTAACATCAGGGTAGAGCACAGAATTGTGACCATGGAAACAATGATGCAGAGCTCTTTGATGTTGTATGAAGCTAAGTTTTAGCTATTCCATTCAAACTCTCTTAAGGGCTTCTGTGTGGACTTAAACCAGCCCCCAAATAATAGCAGTGTTAAATAGCTTAATAATGCAAACACACCCAACAAAATAAAATCAAATACCAACTTTGTCTTTCAGTATTACACACATACGGCAATATGTAACCTATGTTACTTAAATTAAGTTAAAATAGAATAAAATAAAACAAATTTAAAGAAAGAAAAAGAAAATGAAAAATCTTGAAAAGTATAACATATACAAATGTCAAAATTTATATAGATTATTTAAAACTCCTCTTCCTTGCACATTGGATGCTGATGAATGTTGACAAAGTTGCTGCAAATCAGATGTCAGTTTATCTTTCCAGTGTTATATAATTATTTGGGCTATCCCACTATGTACAAAATTCTTGATTTCCAAGAATGTGGAAATACAGAAAGAAGATCATACAGTATGTATGTTTGACAAATGATCATTGTTAAGTCATGCTGACAATCTTATTTCAGACCAAGACCATTTTATGAATAATAAAATGACCCAAACCATATGAGTAAATAGGGCTTTGCACAATTTGCATTAGAAGTGAAAAAGTTCAGTGGATGGAGGGATTTATGCCTCACCTTCAGGCACCTCCTTAAAGGAGCTGTGTCTTTTCTTCAGATTCCAATGAAAAATGTATTTGATTTAAGAGACTGCTAAATAGGTGCAAAATGCATGCCCAAGTGAACTCTGAATCATCTTTCCCCCTTTGAATCAAGATCATTGTACAGCTTTATGAGTTAATATTTCAGTTTTTGGGTTTCACCTTCAACAGCAAGTAAATCTTAGACTTCTCCATCTTAGATTTCTCCAGCAGAAAAAAAAATCTCCTGATGTGTTAAAATGCACTTTAGAGCTGTGTATGCTTTAATAATGATTCAGAGGAAGTGCTTCAGACTTTGTGTGATCAGAGCATCTCTTTACTCTTTATGAAAGCAGCCCAACTTTTTCAAGCTTCTTTTCAAACCTGAAAAAACAAAAGCTGTGTTTGCTTTGAGTCTCATTAATACTAAGGACCAGACTCCTTAAAGCAGCAGCATCTTTGTTTCAGGCATGAACAGAATCCTTTAAATAGCTCTGATGAATAGCAGAGAAGCTCACACCTGCATAACATCTGAAAGACATTTTCTAAATAATTTTCAAAGCCTGCACAGCCCTAACATACTGTATATAACATTTGCTGAATGATTTTTTCCATAAATAATTTGTTTGTACTATATATTTGATGCGAAAATGATGTCATAAAGCCAGCACTGTCCTTTCATATTCTTGTTGTATTGCCACATAACAGGCAAAGTTTGCATTGCAACATCATGATAACCCTTTCATCACTTACACTGCCCCTGACCCCCTATAGATGCCTATAGCTAAAAAGGTACCTTTATTCATTTCAGTTTTGTGAATCTTTTGAAAGTTCTAAAATACTATCAAACATCAAAGAAATGGCAACACCAAAGCCACAATGCACTCTGTCTTTCTCCCTCAATCTCTCTCTCTCTTCTACTAAGCCTGAATGTTTATTCATCCTTACAGAGTTGAGATAATGCTGAGTTTCTTAGTAGCTATTTACTGAAGCATAAACTCTTACCAGAAAACAAATCAGAATATTTCCACTCTCTGAATTTTTAAGAAAAATGTGAATCATAGATAACAATTATATATCCACTTCTTCTGAAGTAAGGTTACATTATTAATGGGGAAATTGATATATCAAAAGCCCATGTGAAATCGTTCAGAGTCTGAATTTATAAGTAATGATAAATGACTTACTATATCAGAAAGATAAATATATTTATTGTTACAAGTTAATTAAATGATATGAACAGCTTTCCATGAAATAATAGTTTGCAGGACTATTCAGTAGAGAAATATGCTTTGAAACAGAGATAGCTTTTCACAGCTGGATTTCATTTTGCAAGCTTAAGTTTCATCTTCACTCAGAAAATAGCAGGTGTAGATTATGTAATAAAAACTCAGAAGTGTAGGATTCCACACTAATAGGCATCAATCAGTCAATATTTCCCAATATTTATTTTTAATATGTCAAAAGTGCAAAATATGAGCCATGCTCAAATGGTCTAATAGTTGTTTCTTGCAAACAAGATATTTAAAACCAGTTTTTCTCAGATATCTTTCCTATTTGCAGATCTAACTTTTCCTTAATAAAGTTGCTTAATGTGTGAATTATGTTTTCTCAACAAAATTACAGGTAGTCCTCGCTCAACAACCATTTGTTTAATGACAGTTCAAAGTTACGACAATCTCAGAAAAAGTGCTTTACTACCTGTACTTGCACTTACAACCATCGCAAACCATTGCAGCCCCCCTGCAGTCACGTGGTTGCAATTTGCAACCTTTTTTATGATGGTTGTTAAGTGAATCACCATGGTCGTTAAGCAAATCACATGGTTGTTAAGTGAATTCTGGCAAAAAACATCCATTTGGAGAAGCTGGATTCACTTAATGACCGCCTGATTTGTTTAACAACTGCTGTGATTTGCTTAACAGCTATCAGTCATACAATTGGGTCCAGTCACATGGTGACCCACTTAACAACTGCCCCACTTAAAGACCAATTTTACGGTCCCTATTGTCATTAAGCAAGGACTACCTGTATGTTCCATGCCTGCCTTAACTAATATTCTCCAGATGAACTTGACTACATTTCCCATCACCTTAGGCAGCACGGATGATGGAATTGTTAGCTAATTCATCTGGAGGGGACAAGGATGGTGCCTCAACATTGTAGGAGATTGGAAATCTTTCCTCTTTTTAAAAATTATTATTGTTGGTCACACAGATAGCCAGATGTTTAGACTTGATTTGGCATTTTTATCTGCCTATCCAGTCCTTCCCAAGGACCTGAGATAGGCAGATGTTTTTGTTTGATGCCATTAAAGGTATCATCGCAGGATTTAAGCTGTTCCAAGTAAAGCTGCCTTTTGCAATTGACTGATGGTGATTTTGTCAATGCTGATGGTCTTCAAGTGATACTGACATTTTGGGATTGCACCCAGGGCTGCTGCTGCTGCTGCTGCTGCTGCTATTATTATTATTATTATTATTATTATTATTATTATTATTATTATTATTATTATTTCATATAGGATTTGTGCTTTCCCCTTGTGCAGTTATTTTACTTTCACTGTAGCTTCTTTCACTTCTTTCCTTTACTTCCATATTTACTTTTTCTCTAATATTGTCTCTTGATATCACAAAACAATGATCTGTTCCACATTCAGAACCTTTCATTACTCTTGTATCCTTCATTAATTATTTCCATCTTTCATCATAAACCACCAATTCAATCATTCTTTTCAATTAATTCCTTTTT
Source organism: Python bivittatus (assembly GCF_059951505.1). Lineage (NCBI taxonomy): Eukaryota > Metazoa > Chordata > Lepidosauria > Squamata > Pythonidae > Python > Python bivittatus. Next base: position 28,338,805 of record NW_028277058.1, on the reverse strand, counting down.
AAGTCTTGGGTTTCCAAATGGCACAATCATTCTTCTGTACTCACTTATCTTGCTCCCGTTCATCTATTCAGGTCTCTTAGTAGAATAGTTTTCCCCCCTGAGTCACATTCATCTAGAATGTTGCATATTTTCCCCTCAGACTCATTCCTAGTTCTTCCATTATCACTAGTCATGCAACTATCAACAACCTATGAATTCCTATTTTCATACGCATACTCAACACCTAGAAGATATCAGCTCATTCTTTCTGACATACATTTTAGTCATTGATTATGAAACCTATACCTTTAGTTCCCTGCATGTATTCATCAGCTTCATTCCACATGATCAGATCACCTTCACTGAGATCTATTACATCTTCCCTTTTGTTTTAGTTTCACAGAGACACAACATATCCATTTCTCTTTCTTTCATTTTCATCAGCACACAACATATCCATCTTTCTTTCTTTCTTTCTTTCTTTCTTTCTTTCTTTCTTTCTTTCTTTCTTTCTTTCTTTCTTTCTTTCTTTCTCATTCATTCATTCATTCATTTTTTTCATTAATTTGTGCTCTTCACCATACATTCAGAGTTGAAATCTTCCATATGCGATGGATGTCACCAGACTGGCCCACAGATATGGTCCTCCAATACCCATCATGCTTCTGAGGCTTTCACATAATGCTTTTTATTAAGATAGTGAAGTGTAAACTAAGTTGCCAGCCTTTGTCATACTCAAACCACATGCAGCTTTCCTTAAACATGGAAAGGACCAAGAGAGCCATGTCGGGCACATTTTGGCCAGCATGCCACAAGTGCAACCAAAAGTCAATGTTACTCAAACAAGCTCAATTTATTCTGAGCGACAGTATCTAATCTGAGAACTACTTTGCAAGCCAACCTGGAACAACATTCCTCCCAGAAGACCTGACTCCTAAAGACTTGACTTTTTCCACAGGTTCTGGACTAGAATGTTTGGGGTCCTACTAGTTAGGCAGAATGTTGTGGAATGTTGTAGAATTGTCTGTTTTTTCTTCCTGTTATTTGCCATTGGAATTTTGTTTTAACTATTCTACTGTTTTAATCCTTGTTAGATGCCCAAGTAAAGTATACAAGTGGGCAGCTGTAAAAGTTGAAATACAATAGGAGAGAGAGATTGTCCATATCCCTCCAATTAGAAGTCTACTGTACATATAGTGCACTGACATATGCACAGGGCACACTCAGGAAATAGACAGCTGTATTAGGAAATAGAAATGTTCCATGTTTTAATCAGCCTGATATGATAAAAGAATCAAGGTATTTCCATTAAACCTAAAGGTCTGTTTATGTGACATAAGTCAAATATAATGTCAGAAATAATAAGAAAAAGTCAGCAGGATAGATGTTAAAAACTTTCTCGTGAGATGGGCAGTGTCCAAATTTGAAATAAAATAAAATAAAATACAAAAGCAACCTAAGTGGACAAGTAAGCAGAAAGGTCAATCCTGTAAAATTGCTGCTTCTAACAGATGCTCCAACTTCTGTATGTTTAGCCTCAAGGAGTGCCAAGAGATTTTTTTTTTTTTTTTTAATAATTCTTCTTACTGAACTTTCCTTACAGATGTAGACTTAATACCCACGAAACCCCACAGGACTGTGCCGATGTGATGCATGATAGCTACACAGCTGCTGTACTGAGGTCTGTGAGACAAAAGGAAGTGAGTCACTAAGTGGGTTATTCTGAGGGGGATGGAAAGCCACTTGATTCAATTCTTTGGAACCATCCAGGATGTGAGAATCTGACTCCCTGTCCCCATAGCCTGGTAATAAATGGGATACATAAAGATTACACATTCAGAGAGAGGTAATATACAAATCTGAAAATGTTTAGGCTATTGGAACTAGCAATGTTTTGCATTTCCCAATCATGGCATGCTGCTTAATTCATGTGTGGAAAGTAAGCACATGAAGCTCATATACTGAAACTTCAGCTCAGGTTCCTTTGACATGAAGAAAGGAAATAGGGAAAAATTTAACGATTCAAAATCCTGGACAAATGAGCTGCTGCTTCTCTGTAGACAGAAACGCAAAAATGTAAAAAGCCAGGAAAATGTATTTATTGCAATTAGTATATGTTGCAGGGAGTGGTTGGAACAGAATAACTATAAATGGTCTTTTAGTAGCTACTGTATACTACAGAAGTTTCTGGTCTGGCAAAGATGTAATGGAAACAGATGATTTTATCCCACTATGTGAAGAGACTGTGATAAATCTCAGTCTCTTTCTCTTCTCTTCTCTTCTCTTCTCTTCTCTTCTCTTCTCTTCTCTTCTCTTCTCTTCTCTTCTCTTCTCTTCTCTTCTCTTCTCTTCTCCTTCTTCTCCTTCTCCTTCTCCTCCTCCTCCTCAGAAACAACAAGCATCCATTTTCAGATTTAAATTAATCACAGACCTGTGGTTTGGTTAAACTAGGTGTTTTTCTTGATCTTAGATTGTTCTTTTCAAATGATCAGTTTCTTTGTGGACATATTTGGGAACTGTGGTTTAAAATAAAATGTAAAAGCTTCCAGTTTCCTTTTTAACAGCCCCCCAAAAGGAGTGGGGATGTTTATATCTTCATGAAACAAGCAGCCACATATTGAAAAACCATTTTACATTTGAAGGGGATTGTAGTTGACTCTTGATTTCCAACAGATCACTCATTGTTCTTGCTCAAGTCTAGTGAGCGTCTTTGACAATAACAGGACTTTAATTAAAGTAACATTTTGTAGGTTGAGCCTTTGTGATCATTCTTTTCTATGCATGCCAGGGATTCTATAAAACTGTAATTGATAAATGAAAATACTATGTGGAGAGATAATGAAACCAATTACAAACAAATAGTCCAAACAAGAAAAACACACACACAAATAATATAATATTGAATGGTATTCTCCAGGGTTGTTACAACTGACAAGATCTTTCTTTGTTCTACTACCATCATAGAGATCCCTACATGTATGAGTAAGACAAGAAAAGGCAGCAGTGCACATATCAATGATGCAGCATTTTGACCTCAGAGGGATGGATGTAAAGTTTTCAGTCCTTTTATAATTTGGAAGAGGGAAGCTTTCTTTTATCATAGACACATCTGTTCCTCTTTCCCTATAACAGCTTCTTGATATGTTCAATCTAATTTAAAGGGGAGGCAAATCACCCAAAATTCTACACATCCTGATCTACCTTCTGCCAGTCCTGTTTGGGATTCTCTTACTATGTGAAGCAATTAGGAGAAAGGAGACTTCTTGGTGTGGTGTATTGGTTGAGAAAGAAAAGAAAGAGGAAGGAAGGTACAGAAGAAGTACATTTTCAATGAGTGTTAAAACAAATCCCAGTATTACTTGGGATTAGTGTTGTGATGCTGACTTAAGACAGAGGCGGCAGTCCTTAGTAGAATTAAGTCATGACTGTGGCTGTTCATGGATAGTAGCTCTTCAGGTTCTCAAGCTCAGGTCATTCCCAGCTTTGCTACTTAGAATTCTTGATCAACAGATCCTAGAAACTCCCAGAATGGGAGGAACTCACATGTACCAGGGAACCTATTAGATAAAGGCTATAAATTTCAATTCAGAAAGAAAGTATGTAACAGTTAGTAAGCTAACTGTTGCATTCCGGTGTCATTGTAAATGGCAAGTGAGAAAACAGTCAAGAAGGCAGAGAAAGAATGGAGGATATACCTAAGTGGACAAAGTTTATAGGAAGAAAGAAAACGGGAAAGCAAAACAGTGAAGAAAGGAGGTGAGACTGCTTTCACCTACCTGCATAAAACACTTACCTACATACCTCACCTGATGATGTATGGATTTGAAGGATTATGCAGAAACAACAGACAGCTCAGACTGCAAAAGTGTTCTCGTCCTGGGCAAATATTACAACCATGCACCGAAAAATTTCTTCTGAAGGTCTCAATTCCATACATTCTACCTCTGATTGATACTATTTTAAAGAAATCAATGTGATTGTTATCCAGAATGGAACCTATTATTTGCTATCTTGAATTGTCTAAAGAACAAGAATACTGTTCTTTAGACTCTCCAAAATAGTAGATGATTGTTATTTGGAATCCTCCCCTCCGGCCATTCTTAAAGTAAGAACCGAGTAGTTTCCTGGAGGCCTTTGAGGAAATTTTTGGCTGCTATGCTCAATACAAAAGAAACAATGCTACCTCTACCACTCCAAAGCTGCTGATGTCTTTTAACTTTCTTTGAATACATGCTTTTTTTAAAATTCTGAGGGTAAGGAAGCTTTAAGTTTGATGCACCTGTACAGGTGCAGGCCAGGAGAATCCTAGAGGGTTTTTGAGCACTGAATGATAAAGCAGAAGAAAATGTATGACGAACGTTTACAGCTTCCATCAGGTCAGGGTCTAATCAAGCTTAATGTGTTCTGTTCAGGGCTGCTGTCCAGAAGCAGACTCCCCATTTTTAGAGAGTGAGTAGGAGTAAAATTGGTGCATTTTGCCCCTTAAAATCCCCATTCTGCAAAAATAGGAAAAAAAGTGGGAGGTTGCTTCTCTCAGTCTAGAGGCTTACTCATGGGCTGTGTTATTCTTGCCCTATGATCTGAATTACTGGACATATGAATAGGAACTTGGAGAACAAAAGGTAAACTACTAAGATTCAGATTATAAAAGAAGTACTGAAACAAACTAATCAAAGCATCTGGTGAGTGGGAAGCCTTAAAAATGGATTGATTGATTGATTGATTGATTGATTGATTGAATAAATAAATAAATAAATAAATAAATAAATAACATATTTGCTTCTGATGCAATATACAGATAATTAATATTCTGTTAATTACTTCACTTTTAACTTTCTTCTAGTCTCGCTATGAGTTCTTCTCTATGCAAAAGCGTATGAAATCGCAACTATTTGATGCATAATAAATAGAAGCACATTGCCAATCTTTCTGTCTCAGTTTAAAGGCTGGGCCAGACTGAGCTAGCGGATAAAAACCACAATCTGTGCACAAGCCCCAAGTTGAAAAAAAATGCTTTTAGTAAGGACTTCTGACTCTCAAAATTATCAGAGGCTAAATAATCGATTGGGATGAGTAATATAGCAGCCCAGAGCAAATGAACCTGAAATACCAACCAATGTAATACATTTACATTTAGCAGTAGTGATTCTGACCTAAAGACTTCTGTAGCCACATAAATATTTTAAATTGCTTAAGAAAGCTGAATATTATTTGTTTATTCAGGCATTAACGACACAGCATCCAAGGGGAAGCATTTCTCTCCAATAGGCTTGTTTTATAACCATAAAGTTATAGGGGCATCATAGAATAAGGCAGGAAACTGCAAAGCAGTCCTGAAGATTTCAAGCCTAGCATTCATTAGACTGGCAATTACTGCCTGGGAATAATGATGCCACATAGAAATGGACAGGGCATATCTAACATTGCTTTGACATGCCCACTTTTTAAAAAATGAGAGCCTTGCAGGAAAATAGATGCAAAAAGAAGTTGAACCAGATGAGATGTGGAAAATCTACTTTGTATGGTTTTTAAAATTAAGTTGTCTCAGTCACGTAGAAATCAGTGGTCTACATAAAGCTATGAGGCATCTTTTTGCTTTAAAAGGATGTGTGCCATAATCACTAGAGGCTTCAGTAAGAATGGAAATTCTAAGGGTTGTAGCATGCTACTCTAAAACAGAAGTGGATAACCCTGAGGCTCTAGTGCCATTAGTAATCCTTGATCTAATTTCATGCAGCTCTCAACCCTGCACCAACCCTACTATCAGGCAAAACAAAGCAGCTGCCTCAGGCAAAGTTTGAGTTTCATAAAAGGGCTGCAAATTGTTAACTATTTTAGATTGTCATTATTGTACTTATGTTGCTAGGAAAAGGAATGGGATACTCATGGGATTTTCTGAATCATGATTTGAGGTGTAGGAAGGACAGAACATTTGCTGTTCTCCCTCAGAGTGAAAAGTATTTAAGGGGTTGTCCTGTGTGTGTGTGTGTGTGTCTGTGTATGCATGCCTTTGAGTTAGTGTTGACTCTTGGCGACTGCCTGGACAAGTCCCTGCAGTTTTCTTGGCAAGGTTTTCCAGAGGTGGTTTGCCATTGCCTCTTTCCTAGGGCTGAGAGAGAGTGACTGGCTCAAGGTCACCCAGCTGACTTTATGCCTAAGGTGAGACCAGAACTCATGGTCTCCTGGTTTCTAGCCTGTTTCATGTCTGATTTCTCTTCCTTCTCAAGCAGTGTAAAGAAAGGGGGGGGGGAGGGGAGAGAAAACAGCAATGTCAAAAAGAAGAAAAGGGGATGTCAGAAAGAAAGAATGAGTAGCTCCCCCACTTTTGATTTGTCTTTGATTTTGCTTGCTGTGTCCTACCCACCAAATGTTCCTCTCTGGCAGATTGCTCCTGAAAGTGTGCAACTTTGTGTAAAAGAAACGTTGCCCAACCCTCCTCTTCATATGTTCCTCAGCAAAGCTGCAGCAGTCTGTGATAAGCTGCTCTGGGATACTCACTGAGAAAGTAAACCTGCTGGGAGCTTTTATTCAGTCCTGTTCAAGGATGTCAACTTTCCTTGCAAATGTAATTGACCTGGGTCAGTTCCAGGTCAACTGGCAGGCAATACCATTGTATAAGGATATTGTGAACAATGCACAGAGTGGAACATTAAATGTTCAGTGAACAAGGTCATTTCATTTTGACAGATTCTTTGTTGCCTTGAATAAATACGCTTTCTCAACACCTTCCCTCTCACATAATTTATTCTGGAGTACCCTTGAATGAAAGTACATAATCCCTACCGTTGGTATATTTAGCAGTTAATGCAAATTGAGTGGAGAACATACATAACAATAGCCATTGTACACATTTGTTGGATATGACAATGATGTGCACAAATGGGAAATGATGTATACAGTGTGTCTATAATAGAAAAAAAAAACCCTTAATATATTAGCAAGCAGGAAATATGCACTTTGATTAGGCAGCATCTGTGAAATATCCTTTTAATGACTGGAGATTTGATGTCAATTTGAAAAAAAACCTTAATATTTACTAGCCAATATGCAAACTCCCCTACTGTTCAAGGCTGAACCATCTCTGAAAAGTCTGATAAATGTACATGGGAACTGAATTGAATGGCATTCTCCATTTAATTCACATTGTTCAAGAAGTGATAATACATTTTATAATTACTAAGCACTTAACTTCCATTAACTCTATACAAAGGTTTAGAGCAATATAGCTGTTGCTAGCATTTAAAAATGAGATAGAGAAATATACTAAAATAATATAATTAAGCTAAGGTATGAAATTTTTCTCAGCTTGGAATATGACATGGTTCACTTGAAAGTACCCAAATATTTGCTGATTCATATGCAACAGCAGAGGTAGAGGGTTCCCCCATGCCCTGCTCTTAGAAAAACATGTCACTTGGGAAAGCCATAAAGAATGTTCCAGACTTTTCAGACTCGGAGGTAGCAGTGAATTATCACCTGAATAAAGAGCTCTAAATTAATGCAACTATAAAAATAGGAATGCATTCCTGTAATTCAGATAGTTGGGACCAGGAACACTTCTCATAGTGAAAGGACAATTAACTCCCCAAAGTCTAATTACAAATTAATCCTGTCTCCCTCATGAGCTGGGGAGAAATGAAGGCAACATCATGGGGATATGGCAGAAAAAAAGATGCTGCCAAGCCATGTTTGTGCCATGCTTAAAGGCAAGTGGGTACCCAGCGAGTTTCCTGAGGATATTCCGAGTCTGTAATATTTGGGCTCAATGGGAGCTAGCATGGCTTAAGAAGGCATTGGTTGATGGGTGAAGATGATATATGAGGAGTGAGTGATGGGCCTGTGCTGAGACTGAGCTTGAAAAAGAAGTCGATATTTTATTTTGGTCTCTGTGTGGAATTATATGGCAATATAGGCTCTCCTAACCCTTCGATGCTGTTCAGCTTGTATAGATGCATAAATAAACCTTATTTAGTCTTGTGATCCTTGTAAGGAAACAGGATAAGTGGTTGAATTCCTGAAAGAACTCATATCTCTGTAACGTGCAATAACATATTTTAATGGGTATGTTGGAAACCAATGCCAACTGTAAATACAGTATTAACATGTCTCCTGATCTTCTGCCCCCTTCCCCTCTTTATTTCCTGTACTAATGGGCTTGCTCCAGTTTAACAGATTGGCCATACAGGGAACACAGTGGCTTGCATCCGAAGCAAATGGAGAAATAAGCTATCACAAAGTAAGCTACTTGTGAAGAAAAAGAAATGCACTCATAGGAGGGATCTCTGAATTGAATTTCCATGAACTGAGTGAAAAGACTTGTTGCCTAACAATGAAAGCAAGTGTTAGCCAGGCAAAAATGGCTGGCTCCAGAGAGCTGGAGAAGTAAAAATCTTCCTATAGGTGAATATATGTTCAGGATCCAGGGTATACTTGGATGACTTGCATTTTTCTCATTCAGAGCTAAGGAAGGAAAGAACTGGCACCTTAACCAAATATCCAAGTCCTGTTTCTATAACAACTAAAATATATTAATTTAAAAATCAAGCTAAATAAACAAAAAGGAGAATGGGTGAAAAGAATGGTCACCCATTCAAAGAAGAGACCTTACATTCATATTATAATGTCCATTGGTGGTCAGCATCTGAACCCCAGTCCCACACAACCTGTATTTTAATTTGATTGCACCTTCATCTCTGACTTGATTGATCTGTTTTCTAGGTTACAGTTAGACGTGATGCCAGCATAGTCTGACAGACCACCCAAAGTTCAAAATGTGCATCCAATATTCATATATTGTCATTAATTTCACCTGAACTTTTCCTCACTTTGGAAAACTAGACATATGCCCTGTTATTTTGATTTGCTTCTGTCTTCACTGAGTAGGATAAAAAAAGATTCATCTCACCTGGAATATTTTTGTTGTTGCTATTGTTGTACTGTTAATTTGTAGATCAGTTTTTAAATAAGTGTGAACTCCTTTGAAGAGTTTCCTCTTCTCCCACTCTCCTGCTCCTCCTCTTCTTGATGAACATGGCATGGCAAAAGGACAAAAACGGAGGAAGTGAAAGGGGTAGAACAAACAGCCAGTTGCCTTATGTAACAATTTTATATCCTCAGCGGAAGAAACAGTACACACATTTTGGTTGTTTAACTTGGCAAAAGGGAATGTTACTTAGCAATTGGAAGTGTTTGGCAACAAAACAATGACATGTGAGTGATGTTGCAAGAAAGGAAGTTGTACTGAGACAAAGATTTCTTACAAAAATCAAAAGAGTCCATTATGTATTCAGATTGTTCTGGAGATAACCAAATGGACAAATGCTAATGGGAAAATAAAAGAGTGTTGGATGAGGACCATAAAAAAAACCAACCCCCCCCCCCCTGTTTTTAGTCCCTGATCAACCATGAAGCTCATAGGCTACCTTTGAGTCAGTCACAGAGTGACAAAGTCCCAGAGCTATAGTTCCTTAGGGCCATAAAACACACTTTGCATACAGAAAGTCCTAGGTTCAATGCTGGCTTCTCCAATTAAAATGATCAGGTTGTAAAATTGTATGAAAAATCTCTGCCTAAACCCAGAGAGCTGCTTTCAATACTGGTCTAGAGCTGGGAAAAAAATCCAAACTATTGAAAGGAAGTTTTCTATATTAATGTAATAAAATGAAGAAAAGAAAACTCTCAAATGGCACTGGGAAATTGAGAAGAATATGCCATCTTAACTTCTGAGAGATTGAGGGAGATATGATCAGTGAGAAGACTGATTGGGCATAGTTTTTAGCACATTCAAAGATAATTTCTATTAAAATTTAGTTATTGCCTAAGCCAAGAACTCTTGCACAGAGGGTTATACTTGGCTGCATTTCTAAAAAAAAAAGGATGGAGCCAAAGCTAAATTTGATTTGATTCAATTTTAAACTTATTTAAACTTAAGTGATTGCAGCTTGCTGATCTTCCTCATTTGTTCATCTTTACCATTCCATCCTCAGCATGATCCAAATGATCACAACTTAGATTGAAATCCTACACTACTTGTTTGGGTTAATCTCATTGTACTTACTCCATGAAGTCTTGACATGCTGCTTCATTGGGGCAAAGGGATGTTCCTGGGAGAGATGAACAAAGAACACTGGAGCATATATGAAGAGTATATAATCCCAGCAGGGTCACCCAAAATACAATGGTCATCTCAATTATCCAGTTAAAGCAAGCAGGTGCTATGTCAGGTAGCAGCAATATTGGAAGATTCTAGAGGCAGATGATCACTTTGGTGACAATGGCAATTTTCATGCTGTGTGGGAGAAGGCAATGGTAAACAATTGCCATATTTTGCCAAGAAAACCATATAGATAGACAAGATAAAACGATTGACAAGAGTGTGCCGGATTATGGACTCCTCAAGTTGGATGTCACTCAACATGCTTCCAAGAATTGAAGATATTTTGGGGTACAAATGGTTTTTACAACATGGCTAGATTAAAGTCTTCAGGATGTTTAGTTACTGATTTTGTCATGCAGGAAAAGAAAATACAAAGTTGCAAAGAAAGAATTACAGTGGGAGCATGGAATGTAAGAAGCATGAGCATGGGCAAGTTCAGCATAATGAAAGATGGAATGAATCAACTACATTTTGATATTGTAGGAATCAGTGAACTGAAATAGACTGGAATTGGACACTTTCAGTCAGAAGATTATATTGTTTACTATTCAGGACATGAAAAGTAACGAAAAAATTATGTCGCTTTCATAGTCAGAAAGGATATAACAGAGTATATCCTTGGGTATAATGTGGTCAGTTTCCAAGTAATATCCATTAGATTTCCCATACAGTCCTTTAATATGATGAGTATCTGAGTTTATGCTCCAACTACTGATGCAGAAGAAGAGAAGGCTGATGAATCGTATGGTCAAGTTCAATCAGAAATCAAAAGAACATGCAGGCAAGATGTGCTCTCATGGTTGGAGAATGGAATGCCAAAGTTAGAAATAGTAAGGAGGAAATGCAGTTGGACTGGGTGTTGTTATATATTGTTTTTCAATGTTTATTTTGTATTGTGTTTTTATGTGGTATTAACTCTAGGGTTGCTATGACAAGATGGGTAGCCATATAAACCAAATAAATGTATAAAATGGTCTAGGAAACAGAAATAAAGCAGGAGAACAAGTTATCAGTTTCTACCAATCCAATGATTTCTTCATTGCTAACAATTTTCAAATAACCAAAATGATACTTATATACATGGACATCATCAGATAGAATACACAGTAATCAAATTGACTGTATTATTGATACAAGGAGGTGGAAGAGCTCAGTTGCCTGGAGCTATGGAAAATGTCATGATTTGCTCACGTGGGACCTCAGAAGCATGCCTTTTCCGCGGCTGCCCCTACCTGGTGGAACGTTCTCCCCCTGGCAATTCAGCAGGCTCCCACCCTTTTAGCTTTTTGGAAGGCCATTAAGACCTGGCTTTTTACCAGGGAATTGGGATAGGATTGTATAGATAGATAGTATGGAATGAGTGCAACTGGAGCTTGCTGGGGGGCATCTTAAGGGGACAATTAAGGCACAGGGTTTTTGTTTTACCATTTTATTATTTTACTGTTTTTATGATTGTTTTATGCTCATTGGTTTTATTGTTGTTGTGAGCTGCCCAGAGTTGCTTAAGATGGGCGGCCATATAAATAATTTATATAAAATAAAATTAATAAAATAAAATAAAATGAAAATATGCAAGTTCCAAGAAGAAGAACAAAGCCAACCATTTTTCACAATATGATCTTGACTATATGCCCACCATTTTCAAGGAGAAAATCAGAAATCACTTTGAATCATTTCATTGATTCTCTCCTAAACCTCGTTGGTGGGGAATCAGAGGAACTGTGGAATTAAATAAAGAAGTTGTTAAGGATGAATGTGAAAAGAGATTGCCAAAGACCAGAAAATAGAAGTAAGCAGACTGGATGTCAGAACAAATGGTAAAAATTGCCAAGAAATTAAGAGAAGTCAAAGGAAAGAAAGCAAATGTACATCTACGCCTAGAAACAGGTGTGCTAAAAGTTGAGTCAAGAGTGTGTCTAGCCTCTCTAAACCTTTGTCTAAAGCTCAACGTTTACCCCAAAGGCCTAGCACCTCTCATTCTTCAGAATAACTTTCAATCCACATGGGTTAAGACCGTTGACTCTAATCTTTTAAAGCTAGGCTACTCCCCATCCTCACTTCTTGAGATGGAATTCAACTGGACCAAACAAGAGCTGAAATGAAGGATAAAGAATATAGAGTGGCAAGCAGATCTAGGGAAGGTTCTATCCTTCCTGTCTCCAGCGCACAATAAATATATCGTCACTGCCACCAGTTATCTTACACAGCTCGAAACACCCAACAGTTGGAAAGCCTTTTCTTTAGCTCAATGCCACGCTCTCCCCTCTGCAGTCCTGGAGGGCAAATATAAAAAAATACCATTGGCCATAAGGCTTTGTTCTTGTGACTCCAGAGAGGTGGATACCACAGACCATGTCCTCCTTCACTGTGTTTTTTACAGAGATCTCTGAAACAAGCTCATCTTACCTCTGATTAGTAAATATCCTGGTCACCCAGATTCAGACTATATGCAAATGCTGTTCATAGATGAAAAGCCTATTGTCACAGGTAGCCAGGTTTTGTGATGTAGCAATGAAGATTTGCCAGACCCTGATGGGCTAATTTATGTAATGTATTTTATGTAACAGTAATTCATTTAAATGTTTATATATTAACATAGTGATAATTTTAGATACTTACATTTTACATTTAACATAATCTTAGTGACTATATTTTCACCTAGTATAGGCTGCACCTTAGATTGCACCATAGAGTTTAGTTAGATAGGTTTATATATGTATTTTAATTTTATTTTAACTTTTAATTTTATTTTATCCTAGATTGCTATCATTTTAAGATAGACTATGTATACTTTCACAGAGCATCATCCTTGTACTGGTCCAAGACTGCAATAAACTTTGATTGATTGATTGACTGAAGCTAAGAAAGACAAAAAACTTAGGAAGAAATTTAGCAAAAAATTTCAGAGAGACGTTAGAAGAGACAAGAAGCAATATTATAATGACATTTATAAAGACACTGAAGATAGAAACAGACATGGAAAATCAAGGAAATTGTACAAAAGCTCTCTGAATTCAGAAGGAGATTCCAACCTTAAATGCTAGGCTAAGGATGTCAATGGACAGATAGTGACAGATTAAAGCAGATCAAAGAAAGATACCTTGGAAAATATTCCCTATTTACAAGAACCTTTAGTACTAGAAAATGAAGTTAGTTCAGCGCTCTAGTCTTTGCCAAGTTTGAAGGCTATGAGAATTGATAGAACGTCAACAGAAGTATGCCAAGCAGCAGAAGGAGAATCTGTAAAGCTTCTAACCAAACTATGCCAGTAAAACTGGAGAATGACATGGTGGCCAACAAATTGGAAGAGCTCAGTCTACATACCAATACCAAAGAAAGGAAACATAACAGAGCAGACAAACTATCATATGGTATCCTTAATTTTGCATGATAGCAAAATAATGCTTAGGATCATCCAACACAGATTAAAGCCCTGGATTTAAAAGGAGATGCCAGATGTTAAAGCTGGTTTCAAGCAAGACCAAGGATACATTATTGCCGATGCATGCTGGATAATTGAAACACCAAAGAATAGGTGTTTCATTGATTGTATTGGCCATGTCAAGCTTAGGAAAATCTCACTGTCCTCATGAACAACCTAGACAGGAAATAACAGTCTAGACAGACCATGGTAAAATAGACTGGCTCTAGGTCAGCAAAAGAATTGCTATTTCACTATGTTTTGCCAGACTGTAACTTCTTACTTATTCAACCTATATGCTGAATATATATTGAGAGAAGCTGGATTGGAAGAAGATAAATGTAGTTTTAAACTTGGAGAAAGAAACATCAATAATCAGCACTATGCTGATGGCAATGCACGGATAGCTGAAAATGCAAATGATCTGGAAGTTCTAGTACTGCAAGTCAAGGAACTTAGTGAAAAAAATGGGACTAAGACCATCTATAAGGAAGACAAAACAGGTACTGGTACAGCAATCACATACAGCAACCATGTACAACAGGTACAGCAACCTGCCTTAAAATGTACAATGAAATGGTGGATAGTTTCTGCCTTTTAGGTTTGGCTATCAACACTATAGGAACCAGCAGTCTGGAAATATGTTGTAGAGTAGCACTTGGCAGAGTAGCACAGGAGTCCTTGGAAAATATATTCAGATGTTGTGATGTTTCTATATCTACCAAGATCAAAATTTTGCAGGCAATGGTTTTCCCTAAGATATTCTATGGAAATGAAAATTAGGCTTTGAAAAAGCAGAAAAGAAAGAGTATTGATGCTTTTGAACTTTGATGTGAAGAAGATTCCTGAAAATACCATGGATATACAAGAACACAGCCAAATGGATTATAGAACAAATCAATCAAGAGTTCTTATTTGCAGCACAAATGACCTGATTCAAAGTATCTTATTTTGGACATTATGTGAAGATCCAGCTCTCCTAAGAAGTTTATAATGCTGGGGAGGGTGAAAGGAGGAGGAGGAGGCAGTGGAGGAGGGGCAAGGTGGGTGAACTTGATTACAGCAATGATGGGTACGCTGTTGGAAGACCTGAAGGGCAAGGTTGGGGACAGATCATCCTGGAAAAGTCTGTAACAGTTGACACTGATTTGATGGCACATAATCAGGCAATCAAAAATCATTGCACTTAATGGGACTCAACTTCTGAGGAGTGCAGTGTTGGTGTGTTTATTGAAACTTTTTCTCTTTTGAGATATTTCTTCCTTTCTCTCCTACATTTCAAAGCTGATATATAGCCTAGATAATCAGGGCAGGAAAATTAAAGTTGTTACTTCCCTCCTACCTTATTTGCCTGAATTCTGTACTGGTTTAGAATATAGTGGGAAATGGTATTAGGGCAGGGATGAATAACCTTTGGATGCCTAGAGGTCATGATTAATTTCATAAAGATCCCTGAAGAAAGCAGGGGGCTGGATATTGATTCAATGTGGGTGGACGTGAAATCCCCTTCATTTTAGTTGTTTAAGTATTAGGTATTATACTTAAAAAAAAATGTTAAGCCTATTGTAGGGCTTACACTGAAATTTTAGGGTGTTTCCTAAGAAATTAGAAAAATGTGCAGCAGTTGCAGTTACTAAGATATTTATTTATTAGATTTATATCCTACCTCATATTAGGAGGTAAAGCTGATGTACGACAGTAAACAGTAATCCAGTGAGGTAGGTTGGCTGAGAGTGAGTAATGGGTCTAAAGTCATATAATGAGTTTTTATTATTTATTTATATTTCAAATTTAGTCACCACCCATCTCACTCAGTAGTTTCCATGGCTGACGGTGGATTAGAACTGGATCTCCATGCTCCTAATCCAACACCTGAACTACTACACTACACTGGCTCTCTGGGATATCCAAGGCTAAAAGCTTTATGGCTTTCTTTCAGTCTTTGGGTCTCAGGTTGTTCACCCCTGTGTTTGGGGCGATGAAGGTAAATAGAAAGTAGCTTCAAATACAGGGCTGTTCTGATAGAATAGACATAATTCCATCCTAAACAAAACACAATTTGATTTATTTTTATTTACAGGTTGCTTGCATAAGCTTTCCCCCATTCATGTATTATTCCAAACACTGATGCCAAACTGTAATGGTCTTGTTTGCTAATGGCTGTATGCCTCACATGAGGACAGCAGTATAAATAGCACTAAAAGGACTCCTGGGGTTTCTCTGTAGTATAGAGTTTAGAATTACACAACCAAAATTCTTCTCCCTTTTCAATCCAGAAAACCCCACTGAAGGGTATGCAAAATGCAGAACAGGTGTAATCAAGGTCAGGTAGCTAACATTACTCAATGCTAGACATCATCATGACAAAGAAGTAGCCTGGCAGCATTCTTTGGGTAACACCAATGCCAGGACTTGTACAACTTGAGCTAAATGTGCAACTGAGCAACTCTCATGAAAACCGGAGGCACTTCCTTCAAGCAACCTAAACCTTTTGTCTTCAAGATTCTTTAATGTGCCATAATATTATCATCAGCAACATAACCATCTCAGTGCTAACTTCTAACTGCAGATTGTTGTAAATAAGTTAAAAGGCTGGGTCCCAACATTACATTTTTTTCTTAACAGAGTCACATGTCATATGATACCACTATTGGATAACATGGTTTGTAAGGAATATGAATGGTAATAAGCCCTATTTATTTTTATACCACTATATTAATAAGCATATGACTATCAAGCCAAAATGGGACAATAATAGGAGACCCCCATGTCATATGACTAAGTATCCATTTTATAAAATATTGTTCAGGGTATCTAACGCATGTGAAAAAGGATCTTTTATTTAAATTCATAATAATTAATATTACTGAAGACACTTAACCACTGATTTAATAATATTGAATATTTCAACTCTTTATTCCAGAGTTCTTGCAAATAACTAAAATTCATTGTTATTACAGTATTTTGTAATAAACAATTCCTTTTAACTGTTTATTACAAAATACTGTAGACTTAGAATAATCTAAAGCACTTTTTAGTACCAATTCTAATTCAGAAGATTTCAATGCTGTCAATGCATCTGGGCTAAATTGTGAAATCAAGAGATGTATTAATTAAATATGTTTCCATTTTGCAATTTCAGGTAATCCAAGTTCCTTTTGCCATAATTCATATAGTTTAAAAACATCTTTAGCAATAAGCTAATCTAAAGTATTTGTATCCTTAATTGCCCATGATTTCAAAAAGCCCAAAAGTTTTAAAACAGTTTTCAGATCAGGGCTGTCCCAAAATGTAAGTTGGTCATATAAATATTTCTATTCTAACACCTTCTTAATGTGTCTTGCATACAATAGAGATAAGGGTAAAAATAGAGATAAGCCCTTGCCATGATGTCAAAGGGGCCACATAACTTTCTCATTGTGTCCATATTTTTTAAAAAAATATTTTATCAATACATTCTGTGAAGAAATTGAAGTAAAAATGTATGTCCAGTGATAAAGCTGAAAATCAGAAAAGTTAAACTCCATTCATTATATGATAACCACAATTTCAATAAAGAAAATTTAGGGCTTTGTCCTTCCCATAAAAACAAGTCTTAATTTCATTTTGCTTAAAAAGAAGAAATATTTTGTGTTCCTGAAGAATGGGGTCCAACTGATGCAAAGATTACTGAAACAGGGTTTGTGACTTTAGTAGAAAGAAGATTTATTTGCAGGAAATACCTGAGATAGTCAGAAAAGTCTAGCACTTAACTAGTCACATTGTCCCAGGGATAATCAAGAAGACAGTGCTGTGGTTTGTGCAGGCCTAGGGAACAAGAAGGAAGCTGTGGAGCTTGCTAAAAAGGGAACAGAGAGGGGATTCCTAACTTTTTATCTGTAGCCTTCTCCATGATCAGGAGGTTATGAAATGCTAAGAGACAGTGCATCTAAATTTTCAACAAAAACAACTTTAAAGATTTTAGCATAGGAGCATTTCTAAGTAGATATATCAGTCTTGAAATAACATGTAGTTTTACAGTATTCATCCTCCCCATAAATTCAGTGGAATTTTTAATCAACTATTTATATCCATTTTGATCTGTGATTTAAAAAAATGATATAGTCACAAATGAAGTATGTACCCTTGGACTAATTATTCCCAAATATTTGAAAGAATCCAAGCAACAATTAAAACCCCAATTATTACACATTTCTATAGAGAATTACTCCATTTAATTCAATAATCTGATCAATTACCAAGATGTTGCAAATATCAATAAATTCTGGTATAGAAAATACTTAATTATAAGACTTAATATATAATCAGAATATAATAACAGAATAATGTAAATTTGTATTCAAGTCCAGCCACTATTATACCCCAAATTTCCACTATTTCCTAAATTAGGCAATGGTTTGAATATCAAATTAAAAATAAGAAATAAAAGATGTACTTAATTAGGTTCATGAAATCTCTTACTAGATAATTCCATTTTAATAACCCTAGAGGGGTGAATAGAATACTACAATCTGACCCAACTGATAAAAACTAGAACAAACCTATATATTTAAGCAAATCTTGTATTA